>NW_018164472.1:646423-698923 GCF_001263595.1 Phalaenopsis equestris | reverse complement strand
GACAAACACAACTAAATCAAGACGACATCAGAAACCAACTTAAACCAAGAGCACGGAAAGGCTTAAAACATTAGAGATTCGTCATAGACATGACTATAAAAATCAACCTAGAAATGGATATTGATATACTACCAAAATAAATCAAATAAGGAAAAATCCAAACTCTGAATATCAAATTGCCCATCTCAATGCTCATATCTTGGATTTTCATCTGAGTGTAAACTTTAAGATTTACATAAAAATAATGTTAACTTGAAATAAAGTAGGCTCTACTAAATTAAGCTTTTGATATTCATAAAAAAAAAATTATAGACATAATAGTTCTACTTTCTACCAAAGAAAATTATGAATCATCACATGTAGGTATCCAACATCTTTATCTTCTAATAACACTTATCATATACGATATTGCGATGTGCATGATTGTTTGGAAAAAAGTTCAATGTGAATTCCAAGGAGATAGGAAAATCAAAGAATCAAAGGTATAAATGTCTAATTTATAATTTGTTTAAAAAAATGGATATATTAAAAACTGAACAAACGTCAAAATTTCTGGATTTTTCAACTTATAAACTTTCTCCCAATATGCTTGCATAATTTTACATGGCCTTAATTTCTAGTATTTAGTTTTTAAAAAATCCTTTAAAATATTTTCAAGATTCAGAAAGATTCCTCCCTTAACACTAATTCCAAATCCATTTCTGGCATATTCGCATTGAAATCAATTTTGCACGAATGTCTATGCGAAAATCATGTATTTGTCATACAAATGCTATTGGCCTATACTTAATAGAAAGCTAAACAAAAATTAAAAGTTTTTAATGTTAAAATCATTTCACCATAAACAAATATACTCGTAACATGTAGACATATTAACAAATAAATTATATACACATTCAACCCTAACTAATACCAAACCCCATTCCTAGCCAAATGCAACTATTAGAAAATGGGTGACAAGCTGTTCAAAATATTAAAGAAAATTCCCACTTTTTGAAAGTTTTTTTTTTCCATATATGTTCTCAACAATTTTATAACATGAAATAAAACGAGCCATCCTATAAAACTGACTTACCAAGAGAAACACAAAGTTAAGTTTGCTAAAAATTCATGATAATCCTAGCACGAAACCCATGCTACCATCTTATCGAGGCTAATAAGAATTAAACAAAGTTGTGCATAAGCAAATGTTATTTCCTTATTTCTCCTCCTGCAGTCATTTGACATAGTTCGTCGGTAACATATATCTTCAAGTATATAGTTTTATACAAACTGAAATATCCTGCAGCACAACGAATAAAAAAGCCTATAAGAAAGAGATCACTAAAAGATAGATCAAGGATGCATAACGATCTTTAATCATTAGTTTTTTACCAAGAATAAGCAATTTATTGGTCAAGTCATAATGCATTTTAAAAAAAGTCCTGACAAGTGGCATGCTCTTCTTTAATGTGATCAAAACCGATCATTATTTCATTATATGCAAAATCACAACATTTCTTAAGTCCATTATGAGGCCTATTATTAACCCCAACAAATTTATCAATACTAAACGTGTTTTAGTAAGTATTCAACCAGTTTAGAACATATATTCGCTAATATATTTGTGAATTCAGAACATTTAATGCTTGACAATCCAAATATAAAAGATACTTGCATAATAGATAATCTCTACAAAATCAAAGAACTTCCACAACTACATAAAACTCTCATAGTTTGAATAATTTTGTTTAGCTTTATTCAAGTTCATATTACAATATCTAATCAGATGACCCTTTTGGCTTAAAACAACTTCAATACCTACACTTAAAGAATCATTAAAAACCTCATACATCTTACTAAATCAAGCAAGTTGAGCACAGGTGTGTTTGTAAGCTTATCCTTAATATCCTTAAAAGTATGACCATCAATTTGTGCAATAAATTTTCTCACTTTTAACATAGTTGATAATTGGTTCCATTGCATTACAAACCCATTTAAAGAACTGTTTAAAGAATATAACCAAAACATTACAATTTTAATTCTTAGGAAAATTAGTAAGTGTCAGCCAATTATAAAGCTTTTTACTTTCTGATGATCAATAATTAGTCTACCATCAAATACAATAAAACCAAAGAAGATCACTGATGGAGAGACAAAACAGCATTTCTTAAAATCCAACATTTATTTTGCAATGTCTAAAAGATTTTCCGAAAATGCAACAATTGATCCTTTCATCTTACTATATATATCAAAAAATCACAGAAAAAACTAGAATACTTTAAATAAAATGTCAAATAATATGATTCATGATTCAAAAGAATCATTCACACAATTAATTTTTAGCATTATCCATTAAATTCTATCTCACATTTATTTGATAATAATAACTTCTCATATCTTTTAGAAAAGTCAACAACTCTAACCATCATATCCAACATATATTCCAACCAAGGTAAGAGAAATCAATAGTGAATGGTAATCTTGTTGATTGTTCTACTACCGACGCACATTCACCAAATATCATCTTTCTTAGATACGGGTAATGTAGGGATTGAACAAGAACTAATGCTCTCACTAATATTTTTTTTTTCTTATGAAAACAATTTACATATCTTAAGATCAAAATATTAAATAGAAGTCGTTTTATAAAATGTCAAAATTAGATAATAATGAAAAAAAATCAGATCAATAATGTTTTCTAAGCTTTCGAGTGGTGGTGATACATTATGAATATCATCAAGATAATAATTCTTTAATCAAACAATACTTAGCTAGCATCCTCGTGTACATCAACACTTCTAGGCACATTTTTCAATTCTATAAACACCTAAATATAAATCATTCCTTACAAACCTCATTATCAAAAGCATGAAGGTTCAAAATGTGTAAGAATTTTTTCAATTAATTAAGAACACTATTCATTTGCCTTAGGTGACACAAAGATGTTCTTTGGTTTAGCAAGGTTTAAGATCATGTTCCTATCATTCCTTTTGAACACAAACATTAGAATTCCCAAATTGAGTCACACCCAAGTCACATAACCAAGATCGACCCAATATGATTAGCATTACATTCATAAGCAAAACATCATTGAATTTTATCATTATACGTAGTAATTTGGATGACCACTAAATATTCATATATAACAAAAATCACCGTCTTATCTTCTCAAGCTACTTTATATGATAGTGATTGTAGTTTGTATTTTAAATTTATAAAACTCGATAACCAATCTATCCACAACATTCTACAACACCCACTAGTTTTGATAAACTTGCAAACCTTATCAGCATATTGTCACCTCCCAAAAGAGCCTTTAAGAGAGGTGGGCAGCCCAAGACTTAAATACTGTTTTTCGGCCCTACACCTAGCCGATGTGGGACTATTTGTCCGTGACATTCTCCTCCAACCAATCACGTGACGCCCTCGTCACAGATCAGCTCCACCGAGGGTCCCACTTGACCATGGAGAGTCCACACACCTGACAGGCAGTAACCTGCTCTGATACCACTTGTCACCCACTAAAAGAGTTATTTGGAGTGGTGGGCAGCCCAGGACTTAAATACTGTTTTTCGGCCCTACACCTAGCCGATGTGGGACTATTTGTCCGTGACAATATGCTTAAAAAAGGTTTGAAATATAAATGTTCTTTTCAAATCAGACTCAGCTTTAGATCTGGCAATGTTGCAAATTAATATTACAAAATTTTCAATCAATCTTCTTTTAAATCATCTCTTCATCAAAATCATAACTAAAAACCACACCCCCCTCTCATTAATTTCACCATCATCTTTCTTGATAAAAATATGTAAATTTCAGCTAAAACATTCATTTGCAAAGTTACCAATATAATGACCATAAAAAATTTTAGAGCTGCATACAATAACAGTAAATTTACTTGATTGTCATGTCAGAAACAATGCCACTACTTATATTCAAGAGTACATCAAAGTGAGTTATACCATATCAAAAAGAAGTGCTTTTAATATGTAAAATAGCTCGTAGTAATAATAAACTTCAATATATGCTTGAAATCTAATGCAAGCTGAAATACATGCTTACGCTAGGTGTACCTTTTAGATTGATGCCTTTTAATTCAGATTGCCCTTGAAAACATCATTTTAGGATTTCAGTGACCTCAAAACTCATTGGTAATTTCATAAATTTGATCATTTTGTTCCTTATTTTAGTGCATTAAATCCATCAAGCATTCAAGCAAGCAATCACAATAAGATAAAGATTGACGTTTATGGTTAAATAATACCCATATTTTACCCAAGTAGTTATAAGCTCTCTATCAAATCTTTCCCATTCTTTTATATACTCACGTAACTGAGCCAAACTATTTTTGTTTCATCAATCAATTTCAATTTAGCAAATATTACTTACCACTCACTCCAATTGATAGTCACTTTAAGAAATTGTCCATTACCATTAACGGATTTTAAAAAAAAATCAAGGATTTATTTTCCCATCAAATGCAGATTCCATGGGTTCATCTTGTTAATCATGTGAACATCCAAGTCATTAATTTAAAGTCTGCAAAAAGCCTCCCTATCCTACACCTATAATGTCTGTGGAATTCTGAGTTCCCTATTTTAAATGTATTCTTGTTCATTCCTTCCTTATTATATTGTATTTCTTTCCTGTTGTTAGTTGTTGTGTCTTTGATAAGTAGTAATGATAAGAATTAAGTTTGCCCTAGAATTCACTTATTATATAAGTAATAAGGAGGAGAGTTGTAATTTGTTAATAAAAAAATAAAAGAATACAATTTTCTCTTCATGGCATCAAAGCTTTTGAATAGACCCTAAATCTCCCTTTAGCCATCAGAACATCTCCCAAGGCCGGAATACAATTTTCTCCCTGTAAGTGTTTTCGATCCCTGCCAGATCTGGCCCCTGCGACCCTTTCCCTCTAACAGCATTTTTTTTTTCTAATGTCATCGGATTCTTACTGCAACCGGAATATTCCCTGGTGCAGTCCCTCCTCCAACTGATTATCCCTACAAGCATACTCTGCATTCACCTATATACCGTCGAATCCATCCCACTGCAGGCCTTTTCTCCACAGGAATCCTCCCATCCCAAGTTCCATGGCTGTAGCAGTAAAAATCGGTCTCCCTCCTCCACCTCTTCTCCACAGGAATCCTCCCAAAGTTCCATGGTTACAAAAGCAACAACTAGCCTTCCACTTCCTTCTAACAGCAGCCAATCATGATCTGTATCAGCAGCAGCCTCACACGCAGAGGGCATATGACCAAGTATGGATGAAGATGTCTAGCTGTACTCTGAAGGTTAGTTCCGAATCAGAGAGCAGAAATTCTACCTAAACGACCCTAAAACTCTCTCATTTTAATACAAGCCATAAACTCAATGGCTATAACTTCTTTCAATGGTCCAAATACGTGTTTAAGTTCATTTTTTGCAAAGAAAAAGACAAATATCTCACGGGAGAGCTCACTAATCCTAATCATTGCTAATAGAAGATCCAGAATCACAGTCATGTCTTGTTTAATCATTTTTGTGATCACGGAGAGAAAAAAATCTTGTTTTATAAGACAGCGCATGAGATTTGGAAAGCAGCACGTGTCTTTCACTACCGAAATCACTGCAAAATTATATGAGATTTAGACAAAATTGCATGGGATCCGACAAGAAGAGTTGTGTAACTCAATACTTCAACACACTCACAGAGTATTGGTTATAGTTAGATATGTATGGTACTATTGTATGGGAATCTCGTCAAGATATTATATTATATAAAAGAATAGTGGAGAAAAAAAGGATGATCAAGTTCTTGTTAAGTCTAAATAAGAGCTTAGATGAAATCAGAGGAAGAATCATGAGGATGAAATCTATTCCTACCACCAGGTAAGTCTTTGTTCAAGTCAAAATGAAAAAAAGTAGGAGAAGCTCGTGATGGCAGAAAGTGTGGATTCAACTAACATTGAAAGCTTCGCATCCTTGTACACACACAAAACTCCTCCCATGAGTCAAACCCAAAAATTCAATCGCTCCTTGTGAACAATGCAAGAAATTTGGTCACACAAAGAGCAGGTGTTAAAAACTACATGGAAAATCTGTAGATTCTCAAATTTAATAATGCAAAGGAATATTTCAACTCTATCATTAGAACCTACATTATAAAAAACATTATCATCCATGTGAGCTCTTGTGTTGAAACCCCATAGCAAAATGGGTTAACTGAGAGGAAGAATAGACATCTCCTCGAAATATCTAAGTCTATATTTCTTTCTCACAATGTCCCAAAGATATTTGGGGAGAAGTCATGCTCACAGTCACTTGCTCATTAATACAAGGTCAAACAAGATCTTTAAACTCAAAGCCCCTCAAGATATTATGATAGAAAAATATACTTATGCCAAAGAATTCATCCAATTTTCTCTAAAAACATTTCATTGTATCTTTTGTTTAAATTCATCAACCAAACCACACAAAGCTTGATCCAACATTTATCAAATGTACCTTCCTTGGATGTGTTTCTAATAACAAGAGATACAAGTGTTATTCTCTCATTATAAAAAAATATTATAATTCTATGGATGTTATCTTATTTGAAAACCAACCCTACCACCCCAAATCTAATATTTAGAAGATGTGTTCGGGTGAATATTATACTTGGGACACAACTCTAAATACCCGCACTGACTTTGAGGAGCGATCAGAATATATTTTCCTTCCCTCTAATCATCTTGTCTCCCAAATTCCACAAGTTGAGAACATCCAACCTGAGATTAACAACAAGAAACTTTATGTGTATACTAGTATAAAAAAATTCACTAAATAGGATAAA
Organism: Phalaenopsis equestris; assembly: GCF_001263595.1. Lineage (NCBI taxonomy): Eukaryota > Viridiplantae > Streptophyta > Magnoliopsida > Asparagales > Orchidaceae > Phalaenopsis > Phalaenopsis equestris. The sequence goes on along the minus strand of NW_018164472.1, from coordinate 692,125 downwards.
GACAATATGCAACCACAAAATTCACACATCTATGATGTTTTAGGGAAGGTGGAATCCGGTGGAGATTATGTTGTCTATGAGAAGTTATCATCAACTTATAAAGTTTGTAATTAATCTTGATAGTGAGCATATAGCCTAGTTTATTCATGAATCAAATCAAAGCCCATAATTACAAAAGTTAGTTTAAGAAGAGATCCGATCACTTGATTAAAATGGCACATGTACCCTTATAAAGCTTCCTCCAAATAAAAAGACTTGTTGGATACAAATGAGTATTCAATATAAAGTACAGAGCGTATTAGAGCATTGAGAAATTCAAGGCTAGGTTTGTCAGTCTTATGGGATAGATAATAAAGAGAACTTTGCTCCAATGACAAAGTTAAAAATTATAATATTCTTTTTTTTTCTTTGACAATGAATAAAGAGTGGGAACTACATAAAACTGATATCAAGAATGGATTTTTGAATGGAGACCTTGATAAAAAAGTTTATAAGGAGAACCCACCATGATTGTAAAATGACTCAAATAAACATCAGGTTTGTAAACAAAGAAAGCCACTTTATAGCCTCAAACAATCTCCATGAGCTTGGTTTGACAAGTTTGTCAAGACTATAAAATATCATGGGAACATCCAATGCTAAGCATATCACATATTATTCATAAAGCATATACAAGGAGGTCTGAAAGTTATACTCATTGTTTATATAAATAATATGATCCTAACAGGAAATGATGAAAAAGAGATTGGGAAGATCAATGAGGATCATGCTACTGAATTTGAAATTAAGGATCTATGAGCGATGAGATAACTTTTGGGCATGGAAGCACATGGTTCAATATGGATATTGTGATATCTCAAAGAAAGTATATCCTAGACTTATTAAAAGAAAAAGAAAAGTTAGGGCGAAAAGAGGAAGAAAAGACACTATTGGAAAAGATAAATACCAAAGATTGGTAGAAACGTTTATCTACTTATACACACTAGAGCTGACATCACTTACACCGTCGACATATTAAGTTAACACCTAAATAGTCCAAATGAAGAAAATTTAGAGATGATTTATAGAATATCGAAAAGAAAACCCCTGAAAGAGAGTTATTGTTTAAGAAATCAGACAACAAAGAGATAGAGGCTTACACTAATGCTAGTTGGGCAGAAGAACTCATGGACAAAAGATCCACCTCTAGGTACTATTCTTATGTATGAGGAAACCTTGTCACATGGAGGAGCAAGAAGAAAGTAGTGGCCTCTAGAAGTAGTCTGAAATCTGAATACCGGACATTTGCTTTGGAAATTTATGAAAGAATGTGGATCCAAAGGTTACTAAATGAGTTGGGATACTCCACGATCAATCCCATAAAAATATTTTGCGACAGCCAAACCGCCATTAGTATTACAAAAAATCATGTGCATCATTGATAGACATTTTATTTCTGAGAAAGTCAATGGAGGCATTATTCACTTAATCTATGTTTCATTTCATAATCAAGTTGTTGATGTTATCACTAAATTCTACCTCTATTTAGCTTCACTAACGTGAATACCAAGTTGGGCCTTTACAACATCTAGGGCCCAACTTGAGGGGGAGTGTAGAATTTTGAGTTTCCTATTTTAAATTTATTATTGTTTATTCCTTTCTTATGATGTTGTATTTCTTTCACCTTATTGGTTGTTGTGTCTTTGGTAAGTTGTACAGGTATGAATTAAGTTTGCCCTATTGTTTATTTATTTTATGAGAAGGGTTGTGATTTGTTCATTAAGAAATAAGAAAATACAATTTTCTCTGCATTTCTTCAAAAGCTATTTTGGTTGTTTCTCTTGTAACGAATCTCCGATATCCTGATTATAATGAATCCCCTATCCCCTAATTATGTTAAAATTTAAAATAATGGGTTCATCAATATAACGGGAAACAACTTATTGTTCAAATGAACTCGATAGTTTCCAAATTTCTAATTTTATTTTAATTCAATTTATGTCCCCACTTCTTGTTCATTGTAGCTCCTGAGACGGACAAAATTAGAGCAAGTCGCCTAAGATGGTTTGGTCACATTAAACGTCGACCATCTGATGATCCGATTAGGAGAGTAAATTGGATTCGACTTGTGTTAAGAAAGTCAGAGGTAGACCTAGGAAGACTTGGGCTTATTGTATAAAAAATGATCTTAATTTACTAGAACTAAATGAAAATATGACACTAAATAGGATGCAATGGAGAAAAAGGATTCATGTAGCCGACCCCACGTACTGGGATTAAGACTTTGTTGTTGTTGTTGTTGTTGTATGTCTCCACTCATCTAGTTTTATTAATTTAATAATTCAGCTTATGAATTTTATATCTTTGTCAAAATCTCATTCCTTTGATAATATGTTAAATAAAGCATGACATTGTGCTATGCTTCGAGTAGATATCATGACAAAATTTTAAACTTTAATACTAAATATTAAACATGAAGTCCTACAATCAAATGTTTGCTTGTGCAAATCTAGTATGACATGTACATACAAGGTTAACTACATAGCCACAAAATTTTAATTTAGGCATAATTTCCCACATTAGATGTAAGCCACAAAAACATTAAATTTGTGCAAACAACAATTTAATAGTCCTCTAATAAAAACCTAGCATAGAAACTCAGAATCATAAAAGAATTACACGCTCGATTGAATACTCAAACCACGAAATAAAAATATATCGTATCATATTTAAAAATCATCAATTGCACAAGCAAATCAATAGAAAATTAGAGAATAAAAAATAAAGCCAAGGAAAAAAGTCACCAAAAAAAAGTCCAAGTCTCACATTGATACAAGTAGTTGGCTTTCGCAAGCATTCACAATATCCAATTGCGCTAGCTGACAAAGAATTACATCCAGCTAAAACTTACAAAAAGAGCTAAGCAATATATATTCAAAGCTGCATATCAATGAAATTATTTTGTACATGTCTTAGATAGGGGTGTGCATTAGGTTGGTTCGGATGAATCAGTTTTAAAATTTGGCTAACCGATCTAAACCGAAATCCAGAAACCAAACTACCGAACCAAATATTATTTTGCTAGAACCGAACCAATCAAACCGAAATTTCTGTTTAAACGGTTCAGTTTTTGATAAACTGAAATATATGTATTTGATATACAAAAGATAAAAAAAAAAACACAGAATATTAATGACTTAGTTACAACAAGTGATTTTCAATTGATCAAAATAATTTGATTACAAATATAGCTTATATAATAAGAGGTGCGGTACAAAAATGAATTATAAAGTTTTAAAAAAAAAAGAAAACAAAGCTTTACAAAAATGCATAAATAGCTTACATGAATCATAAATTCTTAATAATACAAGAAAGTTACACATAATTTTAAGCACTTTAAGATTTGTTTTATTCTATAATTAATGTTCATTGAGAATTGTCAAGAGTCTTCTCTCTAACTTGTTTACTTGCCTTGATGCCTTTGGTTGAGCTTCATCACCATTAAAACCAACTTAGTATTTTTGCCAACAACTTACAATTAATGTTTAGTTTTGATATACAATGGCCTCAATGAAAAGAGACGAAATACACCAAATGAAAGCAAAAGCCAAAAAGAAGCTCTCTCCAAAGGGATAGAGAGAGCTCAGACTATACAACGGCCTCAATGAAATGCTTCATCCAAACAATATTGAATTCTAAAATAAATAGAGCACCGGCAAGTCGAAGATTTAATACCAAGACATAATTGTCCAAACAAATATATTCGAGCATCAATCGTGTAGGTACGCTGGTTGAGCACATTGATCTTGTTGTAGATCTTATCATTGCTCTACAATAACGACATACCAAAGAAAAGAAAGGCGAGAAACCAAATCGAAGTATACCAAATCAAAATCTGCTTTCCACCATATAAAAATGGGATAAATCTGTTCTTAAAACGCTTTGATATGCTTTCTTTATACATGTTTTTTTTTTTCAAGCATCAAGCATATCGTTCAACTTGATCCCCTTAAAATGAAACAATAAGACTAAATAGAATATGTAAATGCACCATCTAACCATCGAGCGTATCAAAATGAACCCATAAATTTCTTCAACAGTTCACTCTAGTGACCCTACTGCTCAGTAAAGATTAAGAAGTGCATACCTTAATTGTAGAAGAAGATAGAGTAAAGGAAATTAGGGAAACAACTAGAAAGGGAAAGCAAATGTTTGAAAATGCTAGAGGTGTGCATTCGTGGGAACTGAGATATCCGAGAACAAGAGGATCAAGACTGTTCAGACCTCTCCCAATTTCCCATTTCCACCACTGAGTCTCGACATCTCAACACGGGCATTCCAGCCCTTACGTTCACCCTTACTCCAAAGAGCGAACAAACCTCTTAATCGAGGCGAGCCAGGCTGCCAGCGATAAAGGCAACAAAGCACGTATCAATCAGTGTTGGGGGCGAGGCGAGCAGCGCGGGCTGCTCAACAACTTTGAAGAATCGAAATGGAAAGCGAACCCAAACTCTCTCTAAGTAAAAGATACATTTCAGTCTTCCGCCGAAGTACCGAACCATAGGAATAAAATTTCAAACTTCGCTAGTTTCGCGGCTTCGCCCTTAATACTCTGTTTTCAGCTAAATCGGTTTTATTTTAAAAAAGAAAGAACCATTACCGATAAACCAAAGTATGCAGATTTTAAAACCAAATACCGAACCATCACTTCAAAAACTGAACCAAATCAATAAATCAGGCCGGTACAGATCAGCTTTTGGATTTATCCAAATAGTGCACGCCCATAGCATTAGATACCAATTTGTAATAAAAAATTCACTACAATAATCCAAGTCTCAAATTGATTGGCCGAGATAGCTTTCTCCATAAGTGAGCAATAACAATCACTCTAGTCTAAAAAGAATCATATCCAACCCAGCACTTCAGCAAAAAATAAAATCAATATGTAATCAAAGCAACATACTAATGGAAGTTTTTTGGACATGCCTTAGATTCCATAATAATCACAAATCGCTTCAAAATCAGAAGATAGGTTTGGCGGATTTATTATTGAAATATCACTGATAAGTAACACAAAAAACTTGCAGTTTATAGAAAGCAAAAAATCCCATAACCTGAAAGTTTTGGATAGCTACAAAACCCGAAATTCCTTAATAAAAGCAGTAGCTTCCGGCACTTAACAGATCCCTCAATTCATGCTTAGAGCAAAAAAAGCAACAAGTTGTGCCCAGGAACAAAGGCAATAAATTAACAAATAACCACCACCAAACCAAGCTAACAGAAGGTGAATCAAACAGTACTAAAGGAGGAGAGATAGATTTAAACTGCTATAGAACTCAAACCCCATCAATTAAGAGTAATCATGTAAATGCTTGCCAAAAGAAAATTAAATTTTGCAATAATAAACTTCTAAAATAAAATCAACTAAACAAAAGTCAATATTTGGAAAGTTAATTTTCTTCAAACATAGCTTGCAATTTTCATAAGTATAAACTTTGGAATTTACATGAAAAAGAGATATATCTAGCCATTTATAAATGCAAAAGGACATTAAAGCTAGAAAAATGCATGATCTTGATTTTATTATTGCAAAATTTCTCATATAAAGTCACACAAAAAAAAAGTGATTGGACTCCACTTTGCTTGAGTGGAAAAATCAAAAAGGGGAGAGGACACCATAAACTTTTACTTGGAAGAGTGTTGTTTGATCCACCTAGACAAAGTGGTGCCTAAAAACATTCTGTATAAATTGAATTGCATAGAAAGGCTTTATCCTTTTATTAAACTTTGGGTAGACATAAATAATTAAATTATATTCTTAAAATGTCAATAAATTTCTAGAATAAACAAAAATAATCAATTTTAGAACAATCGCACATTTATGTAAATTACCCTATTTAATAAAAATTGGCTTAAATTTTTTTTTCCACATTTTGTTATTTGAACTATATTTTGTTTTGAATTTCCATTTCCTTAAACTCGTTAAAATATGAGATGAAAAAGAAAATTGTAAAATATGCATGTTTTTGAAAGATATAGCCATAATTCAAAAACAGCAAAAAAAATAAAAGAAAGTGATATAGAAGATGATCTTTAAGTAGAATACTGGAGGGCATCATATAAAATAATTAAGGTCTATATCTCTTATTTGATTCCTGTAATTTCTATAAGATATTAATAACTTTTCCTATTTTTTTTGGCTTTAGAGATTAGCTTTTCTTTCTGGTGAGTTGTGTATGCCTTGGAAAAGAGAAGAATGTTATCTTGTGCTTTTTATATTTGTACATTTATTAGCATTTTAACAGTGAATTATACTTTTCCCCTCTCAATAGACTTAGGCTATAAAACTTGGTGCCTTCAAGGTACTTGATCCCATTATTATTAATTTTAGCATTCTACATAACTACTCTCAATAGCCATTTTCATGATAATTTTACAATAAAAGTTAACATGCAATCAATACTAGATGCTTTTCAGTTCCATGAAGAAAACAACCATAAATGCACAGAAAATAAATAATGATTATAAATTAACAGCCTAACATGCCATTTTATCTATCAGGTATGTGTATATAATGTCCATCCATCCATTCATCCAGACAAGCACAAATGCAAAAATATAGTTCCAACTAATCCAATAAAAGACGAGAGAAATGCAAAACAAGAAGAATTACAAAGATGTAGTTAGTGTTGGCCCTGTACCATGTGGAAATGGTTGAATATTAAATGATTCCAAAAAACTGGAGAAATGGCCATGATCACACAATTCAAAGAACAACTAAATAAAAAATTGGTAGCGTCAAAAACAAAGGTAGCTGGCCCAAATAGCTTTGTTAGACTCTATTGCAGTGAATACAAATTTCATTGGCATCATTTCACAAACAACATCGAAGCTTTGTTATATTTCAAAGTGCATTGAGAAGACAGCATCACTGCATTTATGAGTAGAGAAAGATGAAATATCCTCTATTTGTCCAATGATTGTATTAAGTAGGGGGCTGGAGGTGAACAACATCAGATGCTATCAATTGCTTTACGCTACATGGCTGCATGGTAATAAAAGTACAAAACAATAAAGTAATAAAAAACATGTGTATTTATGTGTGAGTGTGTATACCCGTGTATACCTCAAATTTAGGATGAAAAACTTTGTAAGTTCAAGTGCAGGCATATGCCAATCTATGAACAATCTGAGAACAGAGCAAGCAAGTTGCATCTTCTACTTCTTAAATGATATATCATTCAAGAAAACAAAAGACATTAAGGCATATAGGGTAAAAAACTTTTTTAAGTTGAACTGTTCAGGCATGAGCTCATCTATGGGCAATCGGAAAGCAACTTGCATCTTTTACTTCTTAAAAAATAGATCATTTATGAGAACAAAAGAAGTTAGGGACTATCAATAATAATTCATACTGCATGCAACAAGAGACCAGAAAAAAAACAAGGAAGCACAAAAAGCAGAAATAATTAATCACGGTCAATAGATCTAAATTATATGGCAGGGGAATATGCTTGGAGCATAGATACTTCCAACTGAATCGCGCATTTCACTTCATCGGCTTGGCTTAGATATTCTTTTAACTTAAGCCACCAAAATTCCAATAATTCGATTCCTAACGACACACGGGGCAAACCATATTGAAGATCCTTACAATATAATAATTTAAGCTTCCTAATGCACGCGGATTGAATCAGGCTCTTAAAAAAAGAATAGATCCACGTGGAGATAAGAAGCAGTCATTCAGTTATTAAATTCTCAGGTCCTCGTGTAAGCGGTAAACAAAAGCAATCCAATTCCTATTACCACGATCATTACAAAAAACAAACAACACCAAAATTCAAAGCAACAAGTAGGAAATATCGGTTAAAAACACTATTAACCAAGCAAAAGAACCTCAGCTCATCCGTAAAGCAGCACGCGACCCCTTTCGATCAGACACTGAAGATCAGGAACCGCCGGATTTATAGCGATAGAGCTTGCCAAACACGTGGAGCGCAGTAACAAACCCGATGAAGCATAAACTCATCACAAGCACAACCGTAGGCGACATCTTTAATCCAGGGGCATCATCGGTGTAGAATCTCAGCATGTTGCTGCCGCCAGCACCGCCAGTGAATCCCCCCGACCCCCCTCCGCTACCACTGGCGATCCTTCGCCTCCTCAAACCGGCCGCAGCAGCCGGGGTGCCACGGGGTCCCGCCGTGGTTGGGCGGCCCGCACCACCGGCCGATGATGTCGTCTGCGACTGCGAACTTCCCCTCGCCATCGTCGATCGCCCGCTTTCAGCTTAGGGTTTCAGATCCAACAATCAGACGTAGAGAGCATAAAAAACTATGCTTGAGATATTATATATTGTCCCACCACGCGAGCCCCGGGGAATGGCGAAATGGTAAGTAACACCTCGTAGTAGTAATAATAATAATAATAATAATAATAATAATAATAATAATAATAATAATAATAATAATAATAATAATAATAATAATAATAATAATAATAATAATAATAATAATAATAATAATAATAATAATAATAATAATAATAATAATAATAATAATAATAATAATAATAATAATAATAATAATATTGATGATGTATGAATAACATTAAAATAGAATTAGCGGAGTTTATTAAAAATTTATTAGAATTATAAGTCATTGAAATTAATACTTCAATAATCTTTCAATAATCCTCTAATAACTGTTCAGGGAAGGTTATTATGGGGTTATTACACACAGCTCTTAGTGCATATTACATGCACAGGGTCCGGGTTTCATCTTCCAGTTATAATGATCTGTCATAACACGTTAAGTGTCAATGATTAATAAACAATGTATTTGAGGTAGCGGTGCAGTATCATCTAGCCGTGGTGTGATTTTTTTTTTTAATAAGAGTTTTTATAGTCATCGTAGCTTTTTAAAAAACAACTTTTTCATCAAAAGTTTCACAGTTATTTCTTCTTCTAGTGCACCGGCAGTGAATCTCCCCGACCCCCCTCCGCTACCACTGGCGATCCCTCACCTCCTCAACCCGGCCGCAGCAGCCGGGGTGCCACGGGGTCCCGTTGTGGTCAGACGGCCTGCACCACCTGCCGATGACATCGTCTGCGACTGCAAACTTCCCCTCGCCATCGTTGATCGCCCGCTTTCAGCTTAGGGTTTCAGATCCAATAATCAGACGTGAAGACCATAAAAATTATGCTTGAGATATTATATATTGTCCCACCACGCGAGCCTTCCTCTCCATCTCTGCCGAGGAATGGCGAAATATTTGGGTAACTAAGGCCTTCATAATAATAATGTATGAATAACATTTAAATAGAATTAGCGAAGTTTATTGAAAGTTCATTAGGGTTATAAGTCATTGAAACTAATACTTCCAAGAACCTTCCAATAATCCCCAAATAACCGTGGAGTGAATGTTATTGCGGGGTTATTACATACACAGCTCTTAAAAAATTATGAGGTTTGATCTCATCAAGATGATTCACTATAAGTTTACAAGTACAAATATAAACTATTATCCAACACTATATATATATATTATTACAATGTTATACAAAGTACGGTAGTTGTCAATTGTTGACGGCTATGAAAGCTAGAAGTTATCGTCAGTTATTCATTTCATAGAGATTTGCGAGATTCGGCAAAGATGTCTACGTCTTCGAGAGCTGAGCAGCGAATTTTTTTCAACTTCAGAAAAAAGAGTACAAATACAGAATACAACATCGAATAGCATGGGGTTACAAACAGACCTATATATAACCCTAGATAAAATCCTGTAGTACAATATGTAATTTTCAAATTATCCATGTACTGTGTCGCGGGGTGTTTCCCCTGAACCTCTAACCTATATAACGAAACTCCCCCGATTTGGACAGATTCTTCCTCTTCGCTCTGCTTTGTTCCAGCATATGCCCCTTATATGTTATATGAGTCATACCTAGCAAATATCCACCTTGGCGAATATTCAGTCCCTTAGGAGAAATACATCATGAAGTTTCTTATACACTAAAAGTGGTTTGGGCCACCATAGTCCTCTAACAACTGCAAACATTCAAGTCTTTATAACTCATTATGCTATGAGGTATTATATTGGTGCGTCTCTGTCTGTCTTTGACTATGTTATAATTTTGAAAATCATCTGGGATGGAATCACCAAGTGTTGGATTTGAACCTTCAACTCTCTTAGTTGTTTCTGGATGTTGTTCTAAATTCATCTACATTGCATCTGAACTGGAGTTATTCCCTTGCATTTTGTCTTGACTTTACTGCAACATGGATTATTCATAAAGATTGCATCTCTGTTTATCACCATCTTCTTTGCAATCAGATATTGAAACTTGTATCCTTTCACATTTTTTTTTGTAGCCCAAAAAGATGCACTTATTGGATTTTGCATCAAGTTTTGATCTTTTATCTCCAGGTACGTGCACACAAAAATGAAAGAAAAAATCGTAAATGATTGAAATTAACTGAATTATCTGTCCATACCTCTTCTGCGACCTTGCTACCTAACGATGCCCAATGTGATTGTCCAGAAACTCATAGGAAGTCCTACATTTAGTCTAAAGCATCTTACACTTTCAGTTAAGGACCTTTTCATCATTTTTGCCACACATTATGTTGTGGTGTCTTGCACACTGAAAAATACTTATGAATCTCATGCTCCATACAAAACTTTTAAAACTGTGAATCTGTAAACTCTATGTAATTATCATATCTCAAATACTTCATATTTTTGTCAGTTTGGTTTTCCACCTAAGTTTTTCACAGCTTGAATTTGGAGAAAACTTCAGATTTCTGCTTCAAGAAATACACCCAAACTTTCCTGGAGAAATCATCAATAAATATAATGAAATGCTGAGATCCTCCCGATGACGATTCCCTGATAGGGTCTCATACATCATAATGCACATAATCAAGAATCCCTTCAATTTTGTGTTTTCCAGCCATAAAACTGACTCTAGTATATTTTCCAATAACACATAACTTACGAAGATCAAGCGTGCAGCTTTTAACACCATGCAACATGTTTCTTCTATGCAATTCTACCATCCCACGTTCACTAAGATGACCTAATCACACATGTCATAGTTTTGTGTTATCATTATTTGACTTCACAAAATGAACTCCACCTACAACTGTACTCCCTAACAATTTGTGGATATTGCTTGCATTTAACTTTCCTTTCATCACAGTCAGTGCAACTTTAACGATTATGATGGTTTCTATATTCCCATTTGCCTTAGGATTAAAGTCATTTCTATGTAAATGACCCATAGAAATCAAATTCTTCTTCAGATCTGAAATACGTCTGATTTCACATAACGTTATAACAGTGATATCATACATCTAAATCCTGACTTCACAAATACCAACAATATTAGAACATTTATCATCACTTAAATAGATTAAGCCAGAATTAGTTAACTTATATGAAATAAATCACTCTCTGTTAGGTGTTATATGATAAGAACATCCAAATAGCAAGCGCAACATTCAAATAGATTATTACTCAATTGAACGAGTTATATGAAGACTATACTGTGCAGTACATCAAGCTAAATAATGAAAATCTATTTGAACAAATTCCCAAGCAAGTAAGCATTTTAAATAGTAAAAATCTAGCACGTGTTCACGAGCAAAACCAATATAACATTATAAAGAATAGAACTTCACATAACCATATATTAAATATGTTTATATTTAGGTCTTAATCCAGTATATTAGTGAATCCTAATAAAACTTTTTAACTATCTTGTTCATTATATTTAAATGATAATTTTTAGATCATAAATGAATTGAAGTAAAATGCATTCAAACTATGTTGACTTATTAATAAAGTGTTTGTACATGCGCTCAACTTTACTTGATTAATTAATTATATGTACTGGACCGAGCAATAATTATCGAGTGTTAATTAAGAGAATTACAAATCATTTGTCAAGTATATTCATATATTTACATGTGTACTAAAATCTTCTTCATCGTTGACCCTCATACGTAGCCACCAACATTGCCTTCAAGATGCTCGTCTTCCACACCCTTCCTTCATAGAAGGTTGATCTTAACATACAAGCATTTATTGTAGATGATTTTCTCAATGCATCTTCCGCTATTCTTCTCTATCACACATGACAATACAATTTTAAATTAGAGTAACACAATTAATGACATGATAAATTTAGTGTCTTTTTGGAATCATTTTATTCTTTTTTGTTTATATTTTGATTAAATAAAAAAAAAAACTTGATTTATTTATATATGTTGATTTTTAAAAATACTAAAAAAAACCTACAAGTTATTTTCAATATTTTAAAATTTTAATTTATTTAATTATTTCAGCAATTTAATTTTAATTATATCAAATTTATACTAAACATTTATATTATTAAATTATCTTTAAAATAGATAACACTAATTAGATTAGTTAAGTGATAAATTTTAGGGGTTGTCCCCTAACAAATTAATGTAGGATTTAATTTAAACTTTATGAGAGAAAATATAATATTACATAAAAAATTTAATCAACTATTTATTTTTTCTTCTTCTGAATTTTATCACAGGTTTTAAAAAGACATACATCCATACCACACAATTTTTATATATTTACACAACTAGCTCCTAAATTTTGATATTTACATCTTAGTGTATTGCTCTCATAAAATCATGCATAAACGGTGTATTATGTTTTCAATAATTTAGTAAAAGTTATATTTTTAACGAGATATTAAACATTGGAGCGGCGTTATGTATGCAAACATGGAAATTTAGGTATTATATACGTAAATACATAATAATTGTGGGGTACGAATGTAAATGCCCCATATATTTCACAGACAGCCCTTAATGTGAATTGAAAAGGATAACGGTGGACTGAAGGTAGAAGACGGAAGACCTGCGAGCCAAGGACGCCGTAACCGGAGGTATTCTCTCTCTCGATCTGGAGCTCTTTTCCAGTTTTTTTCTTCTTGCGGCCTCTCTCCCAAATACACAATCCAAAGCCCTAGATAAAGGATTGCTGGGAATCGGATCTTCGGTCACTCCAAAAGTTTGATAGATCAATCTTCGAAACTCTCTTTTTTGATCAGAGCAAGTCTCGCCTTTCTGTTGCCCTCTGCTGCATTTTTTTTTTTTTTTTTTTCTTTGTCAAAAGCATTTTATCTCTATTTCTGAATTAATTTTTGCAGGGGAGATATAGGGATAGGTCACTTTCGGCATGGGCGTCTCTGCTGATGGCGGGGTATGATGACGATTATCCCTAATCTTCATATTGTATAGCACATGCATGGATCAGTTGAGAATTTTATATATTTTCTTTTCCGCATACATACATTTATTGATCATTTCTTGGTTAGCTAGAAACTATTGTTTTCTAGCCTTTTTAGTTTATCACAACAAGCAAATGTAGTCTCACTGACTCCCAATCCAGCTTTATTACATTAATTTTTGCTGGATCTGATATTTTTTGCACGTTGTTATGCTATATCGGTTTGAGGTTTTATGATTTATCCTTTTTGTTTTTGTAATTTATTTTTTTTGATGCACTATTCTTGTAATGCACAATTTTAGGATCATTTAAAATTATATGTGCAACATGTTTATTCTAGTAGGAAGCTAGTTATCTTATGACATATTCTTCAAGATGATATGAAACCTAGTATTGCATTCATATTTTATTATGATGGGTTTGCAAAACAAGAATAAATCGTTGTTTGGGGAGTGCAGGCCTACTGCTAGATCTAACACCCATGGAAAAGAGAACTAAGTAATTGAAAGGGAGCACTCTAGTGCTTGTATTAAAAGGGAGATATTCAAAGCTGAATTGAGAGCTGTTGTGTTAATTTTTAAGGTCATATTTAGAGTATTGAGATATTGATCAGGAGGTCAAAATAACAGATACATGAAGAAAGAAACAAGCTAAAAAGCCGTTGAGCTAAAGGAGCAAGAAGAATAACCTAACCTAAGAATTTTGGGCAGGCCCAAAACAACCCAACCTGACCCATGGATTGGGTAGACCAAGATGGGGCTGGTCGCTACTTTGTATCAAACGGATGCCATGATATCCCTTTATCCTTTTTTTTGGTTTAAAAATATCCAATTTATGAAGAATCTTTTCATGAATGTTGCATCCATTCATTCACCTCTTCATGAATTGTTGCATTAGTTCACTCACCCCGCTTCATGTAAAGGATGCTGAAACACCCAACCAGATCTATGATGAGGCGGGGATGACCACCATGGGGCCAACCAATTGTCATTCAATGAATTGTTTTGCAGTTTATGCTTGGTTGAAAATTAATTGAACGCTGTTTTATTTTTATCATTTGAAATTGTCTCATCCTCTTCTTTTCTATATGACAAAACTTCTAAGCACTCAAGACTCAATATTTGATGGAACTCTTGTACATGCAGATGCGGGTAGCAAGTTGGGCAACAGATAGACACTCTACCTTTAATGGAGCTTCTTAGGTGGAGGATCATGAAATGATTTATATTTTTGCAAACAAGCAAGGAATACATATCAAACTAATATTTAAGAGTTATACGTATGATGGTGACCAATTGAAGTCCGTAGTTAATGAAGCACCCTAGAATGCAAAAGATAGGATTAATGTGAGACTTTGATACCACTTTATATGAATCATATGAGAGAAAGTACTTTTATTAATGAGCTACCAGAGAATAGAGGGAAGGGGAACCGATAAGGATAGGATCAATGCGACTCTCTAATACTACTTTATACATATGAGAGAAAGAACTTATATTGATGAGATACCCAAGAATAGAGAGAAGAGAAAGAGATTGAATGGGAGGCTGTCAACAACTAGCGAATGTCAGTTTTAGCACTGATTTCAAATTACACAATGAGGCATCATAACCTCTAATATCCTATTTATTTCGGTAGAAAATAATAGTGATGATATGGAATAAAAAAAGAAAAGACAATACAATTACAAATCACTAAATAAAACGGGAAAAATGTCTTATCAATCAACTCATCAAAGTCATATTTAAGTTTGTATCTAACAACTGTTATCATTAGTCCTCTTATTAGTTGAACTAAGAAAAGACACTCTCATTAAATCATCTTCTCAGATCAATCTCTCTTAGTTTCTAAATTAATACATTTGTATATTAAGGTGACGGAGAAATAGAACTTGATTAAATTTATAAGTGGAAATGTTTTGAGGGAAACTTAGTGACAAGGATACCATGAATCCTATTATGCTTTGAGAGATATTACAAGCCATCCTCCTTCCTAGGAAGAGTAAATTGAGCCCTTCAAAATGAATCAAGGAGTTTGTTTTTCAAGTTCCCAAGTTGCTTTTCATTCCTTTTGAATAGATCTAATTCATGGACCTCTTGTAGTTTTCAATAAGATACGTTGACTCAAGACTTTAAGAAAATTGTCCTTAATATTTTAAAATGTGCCTTTTTTATGTAAGATTCATGATAAAGGAATTCTAAATTTAATTGAGGCAAATTAGTGATTAATATATACTTTGGGATGGAGCCAAATCCACGTAAGTCTTGAGAAGGCTTATCTTGCAACAACATGATACTTAATTCGATGGGCATCAAAGAAAGAAGGTATACACTAACCATGCTTGTTACTAGTGAATAAGACAACTTAGCATAGCTGTCCCATGTGCTCACAACTCATTGTGCAAACCAAACTATTTTTAGAAGTATTATAAAATATTAAAAATCATGAATAGTCTATTAAGCATCTACATTTTGAGAAAAATAGTTTAATGCAAAAAAGTACTTTCATATCATATTAATTGAGTATAATATTATATAGCATAAATGAATATTAATGCAAGCTAATTAGTAAAAAATTAAAGGCCACAATCATTAAGCAAACTTAAAGCATCAATGATAATGCAATAACCTTTTATCTAAATAGATTTTCTAAAAATAAGCATTAAATAAACAATAAATCTAATGTACAAAAGAGGAAGAAGATGCATACAATACAAGAAGGAGAAAGCTTAAATAGTTATTGTATAATTATCACTACAAAGTTGTGCGAAGTAATGTCGAGGATGAGGGAGAACTTCTAATTGGCATATATGTCTTTTTTGTCATGCTTCTTTGAAGGCTTGATCTATCCAGTTTTTGGTTCTCACATGCTCGTTGCTTTTAGATTAGAGACTCATGTATGGCTCGACTGATTGATAATGATTCATATCAAATTATGCTAGTGTCTATATTTTTGAAATGATGAATGACCCATTTTTTAATAAAATTTAACTTGTGACTTTCTTCGATGATAGTGCCCATGGTTTATGCAGACATTGATGACAACCATTGCTTCAAAATTAATGACTTAATTCATTTTTGTTGTCACAAGAGACCATCATTGTTATTGTAGCTCATGTTTTTATGGGAGGTTGAAAGGTCAAAGATTAGGGTCCTTTGGGAAGCATGAGTGGGTGTGGCTAGTTTGATGACATGAAACCTTAACATACTAAAAAAAATAATAAAAAAAAGAAGATAAATTAGCTTAAAAGCAATTAATTTAAATGAGAAAAAAAACATAAAAAAAATAAGTAGGATACAACATGTGTGCTTTGCGCCATTTTAATTTTTTTTTCTCATTTTCATGAAATAGCATATGAGATGTATTATGTTATACAATGGATTTAAGACATGCAATTGCATGTTATTGGTATCTATGATGACCGAGCATTTATGTTACTATTACACGTGTGAATACTGGCCGATCCGATTGCTTCTTTTTATTGTAGATGAATTTTTTTAACTGAGCTAAATCGAGTCCAAGTTACCCTTCATTTGAGCTTAGCTTAGCCATTATTAGCAACATTGACCTCAACATCATGAGTTTGACTAATTCTTGAGTTTGAAGTTATTGATTGGCTTGGCAAGCCATATGTGTGAGTAGAAAGTGATTGAGGAGGATGCAGATGAGGTTGTTGATGACCGGTGAGGCCTGACAATGTTTTGGGAGGAAGATTAGTTAGTGTACTTGGTAGGGAGGTAGAGTTGAATGAGGGATAATAAAGTGCACTGGGGAAAGAGGATGGTGTTGTTCATCAGGAGGAGGTTTTGAGAATAAGGAAAACAGTAAAGAGACACCACACTGGATGAACCAGGACAAGCAATGTTAAATATAGTGAAGTTGGATTAGAGAAAGAGTTTGGTTTTTTCATGACCTCGATGGTTATCATTTACTGCTACACGTCTATTCAATTTGGCTCTTGATTTCTTTAGTTTAATAGTTTTTGGTTTCTTATTCAAATATATTATAATTTCCTTTGCTTTCTTTTCAATCACTGGTCAGACACTGTTTTCGAATAGTACTATTGCTATTGCCGTTGATTCGGTGTTTTGTTGGTTATAAAATTCAGCTCTCTATTTCCGCCCAACTTTAATCACCATAAGTTTATAATTATTGCCTATACTTAAGCATTCCTACACTTTCAAGTGCATTTCATTCATCCACTTCCTTTCTTTGACTTTCCTTACTAGTAGTGATGTTTGAATGGTTGTTTCTTGCTATGGTAATTTCGGACAATATCTAAGTTGGATGTTCTATTTCTTTACCGATTTTGCTCTGTGATTGAAACTGAGAGTTATTGTTTTTGTTGGATGGAATTGAAGTTTGTAGCATTTATATAGATATTGGAGGATTCATAGAAGTTGCTAATTTTGTGATTTTTTTATTGTAAGTTTGATTCTTAAGATATGTAATTTTTCAAGAAAATTATTGAATATAATTTTATTTTCTTTCAAGTTTTTGCATGTGCAATTAGATGTGATTTTTTTTTATTGTTTTGCAAGTCTTCAAGGCAGCTTTCAAGAGATGCTTCTCTCTTTACTCTTTTAGTGTTTTAAAACATTCAAAGGATGCATAAAGTCCCGCTCTTTATATCAATTCATTATTTTTGTTATTCTTTCATCTAAGTTATTGTGTTTGGTTTATGTACATGATTGAGATTTTTTTTGTTTGTGTTATATTAGTTTTGATTTTTTTTATGGGAATCTTAGGGTTTGTCTGGGGCAGTTATAGCTTATCTAGCTTATTCTGATGAGCAGCTTATCCGGATCAGGCTGTTTGGTTTGTGCATTTGGAAAACAACTGATATGCAGTTGTTTCTGGATAAATGATCATTATATCCCTGATCTAGATAAGTTGACTAGCTGTTTGATTTGTACGTTTGAAAAATAACTGATTTAAAAGTTGATTTTCCAATTGAATCAAAATTTCTTTTGTTGAATTTTAAGGTCAGAAATAGAAATAGAAAAATGAGTTTAAGAATAGCAATTCCGCCTCGTAAGAGCAATCTGAACATTAGATAGCTTATTGCATAAGGCAAATAAAGGACACTATTGACATGGCAGTTCCAAACAGACTCCATAATGTTAAGTAAATGAGGAGAAAAAATACAAATAGTTTTTAAACGTGAAGCCACAATTCAAGTTGGAAGATCCACAAAGAAACTAAAAAGGTATTTTAAATGAGGCTTCTTGAATCTGAGTTATAGATTCAAGTATAGTAGAGAAATTTCTATTTACAATAACCAAAATATATGAAGTAACAATCACAACTTTGGAGAACACTAGAGACTAAATTCAAATTATTTGATTTGCTCAATGCGTTGCAAGCACAAAAACTATGTAGATCAATGAAGAAGTTTGCAGCAACAGAAAGTGTTTTGGATACTAAAGGATAGAAATCCTATAAACCTTGCAAACAATGCAATTAAGAAAAGTCACCCTCCATGAAAATGTTGGAGAAGGAATACTACTAAAAAAAGGCACTCTTCAACTCAAACATGAAGCAATGATCTAACAAAATAAAATTAAATTGCTCGAAGTCGAATGCCACGTTGTAATTCAAGGGCATTTCGTGTGGTACATGATGTATATCATTGCAGCAGAACTTCCATTTTCACCAGCAAACTAGCCTTATCTAATTGCAAACACACTCCCATAAAGCAACCACACTTCCATCACAGGCAAACACACTCCCATAACTCACAGGTAGAAAACATCTCAATTTCATCCATTCATCAAATTCTTAGTAAAACATCACACAAAGAAAACACAGTAAAAACATTCCAATTTCATCACAGTAAAAACAAATCTCAGTAAAAACATCCCGATTTCATCCATTCATCAAGTTGTAGTTCATCGCATGAAGAAAGCCAACATCGCATGAAGAAAGCGAAATTACCACAAGAATAACCACACATTGTAGAGGGGAGGGAGAGGAGAAAGAGACCATACGGGTGAGAGGGATAAAGATTACCGAGTGTGAACGATGCTATTGGAGACAGACGAGAGCGAGAGAGATTGACTCTAAGGCTTGGGTCGAGGGCAGAGGGGATGCAAGGGCAACAGGCTAAAACACAAGCAAACGAATGCGGGACGCGGGGTAGTTCCCGCAGCTGCATTTATTAACAATCCAAAATGACGTTTCGTGAAACACAGCAGAAACACAATTACCAAACGGAAAGGCGGCGTCCGCGACTTTAATCCTCCTCAAACGGCCCCTTAGTCATTGTGTAATTTATATTCATTCTTATATTTTTTGTATTGGATGCTTAAAGTCATTTTGCATTTATATTATCATTCCAAATGAATTAATTGTTTTTTCTTGTCTTGCATCGAATGTGACTAATCTTTGTCATTGAGTAATTTATATTCATTCATGTATTTTTTGTATTTGTTGCTTAAAGTTATTTTGCGTTTATATTAGCATTCCAAATGAATTAATTGTTTTTTCTTGTCTTGCATCGAATGTGACTAATCTTTGCCTAAAATGAGTGCTGGGAAGCCATGGTTTTGGTCTTTTGTGTGTTTCCTTTTGCATTTCATCGTAGGTTCATATTAGGTAACCTTAGTCCCTAAAACATCTTGCATCAAAATAGTATCTTAGTTTATGGTTGCATTAACATGCCAACTAGAAGTATGATTAATTAATGCTGCAATTTAAACAAAATTAGGCAAGCTATGATTTTGGATGAACACTTCATTGCTATTGCAAGGTCAAAATTATATTCTTACATTTGATAAGACGTATTATATTGAAAATTGTTTATAATGAGTCAATACTCTGGAATACGTCTTTGAATATTACATTTATTTGATTCTGATTGATTTGAATGTGCATTGTCAAACGTAGTGTGACATATTTAATTATTTTGGTGAGGACTTAACATATGAAATTAAACTTATATGGGCTGATCAAAATATATTTTCTTAAAGAGCAATTTTTGTCTTTTAATGAATATAGGAGAGAAAGGAGCATATGACGTGTGAATAAATTTATTGATTAATTTATGAGTCTTGGAACCAAAATTAATTTGGTTAGAGACTCTTATGTTATAATTATTTGTTTCAGTAAAGTGTTTAGGCATGAAATTAGAAAAAAATTAAGCTGAAATGTAGTAAAAGTATTATTTATTTGATTCTTTATTTAGTCCTTTGAATTTTAAGGCATATTATATTCATTTAACGAGGATTTTCACACCTATTCTTGGAAGTTCCATCAATGAATTATTACATTCTCCTTTATAGTTATTCAAACATAAATAACATGAAAATTACTCGTTCCAATTTGTTCTTAATGAAGAAATTGTAGTGCATGCATGTCATTTTGAAGATGAATTAGAATATGATTTATAGTTAATGTTATTTTTTTTTTTATATTGTTAAATCTGTACATGTTAGAATATGTTCATGAAATTGACCTATCTCTGATTGAGTGTCTTTACCATCCAAGTGTGAAGTTGAGCTTGTGTTTGAATCTAAGCCTTAATTACTAATCAATTTGAAATTGAAAATGAACCCATGATCACATCTAAACTTGAACTGCTTTTAGATCTTGAATCTAATTTTGAATATTAAATTAGATCTACTCTTGAGTGCGAACCTAAGCTCACGTAGAATCTATATCAAATCTTGAATATGAACTTAAGCCTTTAAAATGCATCAACTTTAATCCTGAATGTGAAGTTGAAGAGATTATTTCTACTAGAGTTGATAATTCAATTAATCAAGCTAATAATGTGATTCAAATGCAAAGTTAAACAATTTATGTCACCCGCAGCTGAGGAACCAGTTCAGCAAACTACTAAAGTAGATGCTACTTTTTGATATTGTTCCTATTATGAATGTTCGGTTTGATTTTCAATTTTGTCTCCTGTCTTAGTTCTTTGATTTTAAAACTCATAGGGACAGTAAATTATAATGATTTCTTTAAAATTTAAAGAAAACATGAATCTAAGTTTTTGTCTATATGGATATTTAAGTCGTTTGTGTTAATTACTTTTTAAGTGGTTCTTCTGTTTGGACATATCATATTTTTATGGATTATTTTCTTTTGCTTACGATATTATCCCGTCTTCGTCATAGTTTCCTAATAGTATTAAGACATGTTATTGTGTTTTCATTACTTTATTTTATTTTCCGGATTTGCAAGTAGAAGTTTATAGAAAATTAATTATTGATTATGAAAACTTTTAAGTTAACTGCTCATGTGAATGCAAGTCATATGGAATTAAAATAGATGATGATTACGCATGTACATATTTCAATTAGGTGCCAAATTTGTTTGTATTAAAAACGGCCAAACTAATTCTGAAACCAAAACAAACTATGAGTTTCAATTCTATTTCTATATATATATATATATATTTCATTTTAAGTGTATAACTCTTTATAAATTGATCTTTTTATTTCGGCTAAGTATAGTTTTATCATTAAAGGATCCATGAAGCTTCATAAAAGTTAATCAAAGAAATATATGAAATGACTATTAGGTAATAAATATTACGAGTAAGATTTTTATTATGATTTTACCTAAGTTAATCAAATGACTACTAGTTAATAAATATTAGGAGTGTGATTTTTATTTATATATTCTATGCTTACTTGATTCATTTAGATTTATTTGAGTTTTAGGAAGCTTCAAACGTAAATTAAGCCAAGGAAATATGTTTATTAGACAAAATATGAAATCAAACCTTAACCAAATCAATCAGCTTAGC
This sequence comes from Phalaenopsis equestris, assembly GCF_001263595.1. Classification (NCBI taxonomy): domain Eukaryota; kingdom Viridiplantae; phylum Streptophyta; class Magnoliopsida; order Asparagales; family Orchidaceae; genus Phalaenopsis; species Phalaenopsis equestris. The sequence continues at coordinate 670,116 of NW_018164472.1, read as the reverse complement.
CGGTTTGATTTGGATTTTTGGGTTTCTCAGTTTTTTTTGCGCATCCTTAGTGATAAGGTAATGATGCATTTGAATTCCATTATACTAATGCCTTAAAGAAATTAACTACTAGAAAAGTTTTACCACATAAAATCTTAGTGCACATTGGGGCGAGTTTTTGTAAACTAAATATTCTAGGAAGTACTAAGATTAACCTTGTCTTCATTATATTTAATACAGCATTATTTCATGACTATTTGTGGCTTCTTATTTCTTTCCATTCCGTATCATAAATTTAAATCCAACACCTTACCAGACATTTCTCCTGATAATGTTCAAGAAGCTATTTGTGTTTTAGGTTAGCAGATGTTCTTTTGATATTTTATGGACCGTCTTTTTGAAGCATATGGAAATTATGCCAATCCTTTTTTGACAAGTATCAAATTTTTAATGTGTCATAGCTGAATTTTTTGAAGTTAATGCAAAATAATTTTAATTTAAGTATTTAGTCGGAGTTATGCTGATATTATTTCAATTATATTCGTCTTAGTTTATGCTTTTCTAGTTTATGTTTGATGCAACATGTATATGAAAATGGGATGTGTTTTCGAGTGATTATGGCTGTAAATTGATTTAATTCATAGATTAAATTCCATAATGTAGCAGTTTTTTATTTCTTGTTTAAGCATTACTCAGTTTCCTTGCATTCCTCAGCCACTGGAAAGCCACAAATTTGGATGATTATTTTTGTAATTTAGCTGATGTATTTCCAATTTCTTTCTTTATCTTTCCTCGTAAAAATTTTCATTTGGCTGTTTGCTTCTTTGACATTTTAGTAGTGTAGCCAAGTTTGCTGCTCTATTTCCTTGATTCTACTGTAACTGGGTTAAGCTTCTTGTTACTTGCGATTTTGCCTTGTGTTTGAAAGTAGGAGTTACCATTCTGTTAGATGGGATTGAAATTTTGATATTTTGATTGAATTTGATGATCTGAATTGGAACTCGTATTTAATTGGATTTTGGAGGATTCTTAGAAGTTACTAATTTTGGGTCTTATTGGGTTCTAAATGCCACATTGTGAATGTAAACTTTCCATGAAGCAATTTTTACATAGCCAACATCTAAAATCTAGGAATTTATATACTGTTTGCACGGTTAGCTCATTTTCGTCGCTCGCCTTCTCTCAGTCCAATCAAGAGTTAGTCCTCATCATTCCATTCTCACCTCTCCGTGGAATTATTCGACTCGCTAAAGCTGAGAAGAAGCAGTGACAAATCAATAACTACCTCTACCAACGCTCCTATCTCCGCCCTCTGCTTCTTGGCTGACAAAAGCCATGACGATGGCAGAAGCATCTACGAAGAAAGGCCTTTTATCGATTTTGAGTTTTCTGTAACAATAGAGCTTAAGATGAACACTTCTTTCATGGGGTCATTAGCCTCCTTGTTGCTGTTCTCCTCTGCAGCTTCTAAACCAAACTTGAAGCTCCGATTCCCAGCTTCTGTTACCAAGTCTGCAATAAAGGTCCGAGTTTTCAAATTTCGTTCTAGCTCCAACTTGGCTCATGGCCCTAATTATGCATCCATCTTTATAAACATGGCTCATGGCTGCTCAAGTGACCTTCTGATGAGACCAATTGATTAATATTCCAGGAATTACTCGATGATATAGCCAATGTACTCACCGAAGCTGTAGTAGATTTGATTGCAGCATCACTGCTGCCGGTGCTTCTTCAGTTTACCTGGCAACGTTGCAGCAGCTGCTGCTGATTCTTTCGCCCCTGTTATGGCATTGCCACACTTAATTGATGCAAGAAAAAAAATGGAGGGTGATGGCGAGCGACGGGCTAGAGGCCAGCTAAATGTTCGAAAAATAATGGAGAGGGGCTGATTTGAAATCGGGATAGATTTTTGGTGTTTAATTATTAAATATTAAAGTTTAGGTGTTTAGGATGTAAATTCTTATGTTTTAGATTATAGGTATTATTGAATACAATTTTATTTTCTCTAAATATTGAGCGTGCTGTTAGATATGGATTCTTGAAGTGTTTGGTAATACTTGAAGGCAACTTCTTGTAGACGCTTCTCTTTATGATTGTGTGAGGCCTAATATTCTAATTGCTGTTTCTATCTTTGCCCGTTCTTCTTATTTATTTTGTGATTTGTTTGTGCATGTTTGAGATCTTATCAAGCTCATTGCGTATAAGTTTTTGTTTTGTGTTGTGAATCTCAACTGTTGTGGAGTTTTACATTTGATCTAAGATTTATCGTAGAATTTTATATTTTGTGAATTTTATATTATCATTTGGAGCAAAGTAAATGTGTTTTCTAATTTTGTTTTAAAAAGAACTATTCTTTTCCTAAAATAAGAGTTGAGAAGTTTTAATTTGTGGGTTTTGTGTGTAGTTTTTATTTTCGCTTAAATATTGTCCTGAATTTACATTAGTACACCCTAAATGATATAAACTTTTGCGTCGTGGCCTCTTTTGTCCTGGAGTCATGGATTAGATGGGTCATATTACACTAAAAGGTTTTAGAATTTTGTGAAGTTATATATTTTTTTTAAGTTCAATGCTTTGTGAATAATATGCCTTTTCTTTTGAATGACTTTAATTCCTTGACCTCTCAATTAGAGAGTTACTTCACCATTCGATCACTTGACTTATGGTATTCCAAAATTTATTAACTCGGGTCAACAAGCTTGGAACTAGCTTATATGCAAGCCTGGTTATTGAAAGAGCTCGAGTTTTGGAGTCTAGGAACTCGGCTCCTTGGGATCAAGTTATGAACTTGTAAAAACTAGCCAGCTAAACTCGTTCCCGATCGATTTTGTGGCATTCTAAGCTGGGGAGGAGTTTAAATTTTTTTTATTTGACTTAAATTTGGTGAGAATGGCAAAATTTTAATGCCAATGTTGTATTTAAGTTGCTAATTATTTGCATCAAGGATTTTAAAATTACTGCTGTCTAATGGTGGTAGAGAGTAGGGATGTAACTGAGCTTAGTCAATTTGACGTGGGGATGACTTGACTCAACATTCTAAGAGTGGGTTCGTGCTCAAGCTTGAGATCAAGCACGACTTGAAATTTAATCAATCTCAAATATGAATTTGCTGGCTCTTACAAAAATATGATTATAGTAGAGTTGAGACATGGGTCCATTTTAGTCAGTTTGTTAATGTGCTAAATTAGTCCGTATATTATTTTAATCCAAGGTTATCATTGGGCTTATTTCAACCCATATTAAAAGAGTCTGGGGACTGTCTGGGGACTAAATCAACAATTTTATAAACTCTGGGATTGCATTGGCTCTCTGAAAAGAGTTAGGGAATCATTTTTACACTTTCATTTTTTTCCTACATTATGTTTATCTGCAAAATACGACTGTTTGATTGTTTCATATTTGTTTCTTTAAATTTGATGAGCAATTCATTGTTTCATTGCTTTTCAAATTGTTTTTTCCGTTAGTTTTCCATACTCTTTTGGTTTTAATAACCCTATTGCTTTCTAATTAGCTGTTTTTGCATTAATTGCAACTTCATTAATGTTATGGTATGGCTCATATACCATATCGGGACAGACGCTGGATCGAAGCGGAGCAGAGCGGAGCGGAAGAATCTGTCCAAATTGGGAAGTTACGTGGGTTGGGGTACGGGGGCAAAGCCCCGCGGTATGGTACAGGGGTAATGTTGTAATTACATATTGTGCCTAGGTTTACCTGGAGAATAAATAATAAACTCTGCTCATTGAGTCTCTAATCCATATCTTTCATGTCAGTTTATATTTCCTGAAGAAATTGTTAGGTGTGGACTGTGTAAGATAGGTATTTAATTGCAGCATTGCATCATGTCAGCATGTGTCTTCCTTCTTGCTCATGATTCAGACTGGGAGAGGCTGGTTGCTTGGATTAGGTTATGGCTTTCAGTTATGCTCGTGAAAATAATGATTTGATATTTCGGCTCTCTTGTTGTTGTGAGTCTAAAGAGCCAAGCTCAATTTTGGTCTCTCTCTCTCTCTCTCTCTCTCTCTCTCTCTCTTCGTTGGCACTTAAAATAATGCTATTTACAAAACTAGCACCGTCTTTCATTCATTTTTCAAGTTCTCACGCATATTGGTAAGGGAAGTTTACATATGTAGCATAGAATTCTTATGTATTTACGTATCTCGCACCAAAACTTTCATATTGGCATACATACATAGCATTTTTGTTGCTTTAAATTTTGTGCATGAAAATGTGTATTCGACTTCTAAAAAAATGATAATAGTGGTAATAGTGTTACTATATTTGACGTGACATTAAAGAATAGAGCGTATGTATGTGTGTAAATATGAAAGTTTAGATGCGAGATATGTAAATCCGTTAGAATTGTGTGATATGTATGTAAATGGATCTATTAAAATTCACAATAAAATCCCAACATGTTATTTTTTTTATTTTCATCATATTCTCAATGCTTTGATCGGGGCGCGCTTTAATTCTTTGGTTTGGTAGTTTAAAAAAATTCACTTCGGTGCTAGTTTTATAAATAGCATTGTTTCAAGTGCTATGTATGTAATTATTCTTCTTGTCGGTGAAATGTTGAGCAGAAAGTTTGGAAGCACAGAACCTTCCGATCATAAAATTTACTTGCTGTTGCTGAGTTTGTTCCGAGTCATCGTTAGCTGGGTTTGAAGCAGGCAGTCTATCTTGTTTGTTGTTCTTCTAAAATGCAGATCTATGATGTATTTCTTTGCCCTCTTATCTTTGGAGAAAGCGACAGAGAAGCCACGTACAAATGTGGTGGTGCTCCTAAGATTGGTGAAGTTTTAATCCATTTAGTCAATTTCAGCTTGAACCACATTTATTTTGAGCTTGATTCATTGAGTTCGAGCATGAGTTTGTGTTGGACGATAAGCCGTTCATTTACAATGAAAGCGAAAATAATTTTAATGCAAGTAATCGGTATACTAAAATAATAGGATTGATAATTAGAAGGGGAAATGATAAGAAATTATTAGATATAAATAGTTAAAATTTTCATATATATTTAAAATATTTGATAGTTTAGCATATAAAAACTAGATTTTATCCTACTAAATGGGGTTGGTTACATGAATCATTTTTCTCCAATGTGTCCTATTGAGCGGCATATTTTAATTTAGTTCCGATAAAGTAAGATCATTCTTTATATAACATACTCACGTGGTTCAAAACACTCCTTTAATGAGTTCTCATTTTGAAAAGGATAATTACACAACAGTCGAAGTATTCTTATTTACAAAACTAGCGTCTAGGTAATTTCTTTAATCATTAAATCAATGCGATTGATGAAAGGATGGCTGAATTTGTAAATAGTTATACTTAATTGACCTTCAAATAAAAGGAAGATTTGCATACTACTCAAATTTTATGTATGTATATATCTAATACCTAATTTCAATTTTTACGTACATACATTATCTTACTTATGTATAAAAAATGCGTACTTCACTTTCTAAAAGTATTGAAATTAGCAGTATTTTTTATTTGTTGAAGAGTTTAATTGTTATAAATGTAAAAAATTGAAGGTTAGGTTCTAAGATATGTAAATACATAGGAATTGGGTTTTATATATGGTAACACATCAAACTGCAAAATTGATGCATGAAAGTCTAATCATAACAATTGGACAAAATAGACAATAACTTTAAAAAATAAAAACATAAGCATAATAGCCGCAACACAATATCATAAGGCTTCTTGTTCTGCCTCAGATGAGGGTGTTTCAATCACTTAATACTGATGAAACTAATCTCGATCAGTCAGCATTGTACACATGATACTTTTCTGTATTATTATAAAGAACATAAACCAAATCTCGCATTTTAAAAATTATAGAATTTAGAATTTGTACTCTATTCTTCATTAAATCAAGATTTTCATAATTCTCTTAAGAAGTTCATAAGCATTAAATAACATAATAACTTTACACATAATAGTTGACATTCCACATGTGACATATATATATATATATATATATATATATATTGAAAGGAATGGTCTGAGACTATTATAGAAGCCTTCAACTACCCCTAATGTGCCTAACAATTTGAGAGCCACTTCTTTAAGGCCAACTGTGCTAGAGGGAATTCGAACCCCCGACCTGAGGGGTCTTATATCATGGATGCCAACTAAGGCCGGGGTATGCGACACATGTAATGTCTTTATATATAAATGATTATAGTAAACATCTAGATATTTAATAAACAAATGAAACTAAATTAATTTCATAAAAGAAAGACAACACATAATAGAAGTGTTGGTTCAACCATTTGCGATCCTTCTTCGAACATGTCCAAGCAAGATTTGGGCGAAAGTTTCAAACTAAATCAAAACATAACTAAAACTTCCTATGTTATTCTTAAGATTTAGCATGAACAGATGCTTTCACAACTTACATAAAATTCAAATATGATTTTAAAGTTTAATACATTGTTGTATGTATTGCAGACTTTAGATTTTAACATATGATCAAAATTTAATCCTCATTGGTCTTTTAAAGTTATGATTTTGCTATAGTCTTCTTCATATTAGAACCCATAATTGCTAATAATTCAAGTGCTTTAAACTTAAATAACTAGTTATAAAATTATTAACTAAGGAAAAGGAATGATTGAAATGCATAAATTGTAGCCACGAAGTTTTAGAATAAATTAATCACACAAACTTGGAGATCAACAAAGATATAATGTAGTGGGATGATGGATGATAGAGATATTTGAAGGTTCATGTCTCTTTATATTAGGATTATAATTTATGTTTTCATACAACCTTGACATTTTTGTTTGAAATACAATTTTGAACATATCTACTAAAATTATTAGATAATGGATAAATTTGGTCCATTATATGCATTATAAAGCATATAATACTAAGATTATGATATAAAATAAATCAAATATATATGTTAAATAAGAATAAATTACCTAGATCCAAATGCAACACAATATAATAATGTCAAATTGGATCTAATTTTGATAATGTCAAAAAGTAAAATTTAAAATAGTAATTAAAAAAAATAATATTTTATGAGGCAAATTCTAGGCGCAAGAAAAAAGCCTAACGAACGGTGATGATAGGGGTTCCACCGCGATGCAATGGCGCCCGATAACCGAACGCAAATGATGGAGGGAGCGATCAAGGGGCGCAAGTCTCGCTATAAATACTCTGGGAAAGCGAGAGAGAGAGAGAGAGGGAACCAGGGAACCTGCTTATCGAACGGTTATCGAACGGTGCAGATACCCAAGCTTTCATCCAGATTTCTCATCCCAGTCGTCTCCTTCCTCCTGTCTTCTCCAGCGTCCGATCATTCTTCTCCGCTTCCGAGCAGCGCTGATAAAGTTCCGATTTCTCTCTCCTCCCTAACCCATCCCAAGCGCTTGCGCGCGAATTTATCGAGGTACGCATTTGTACTCAGGGTTTCCGAACCGCACGGGTGGAGATGTCGAAATTGTCGTTTCTGATTCCTTCTTGTTCGCTGGCCGGCGACGCGGTGGCGGCGATTCTAGGTTGTTGGAGATGTCGAGCCCTGGCGATGGGTGCCGCGAGAACGGCGAGCGAAGCCCGAGATCCAATATGCGAGAGCAGGACCGGTATCTTCCGGTCGCCAATATTAGCCGGATCATGAAGAAGGCGCTCCCTCCGAATGGAAAGATTGCGAAGGATGCCAAGGAGACGATGCAGGAGTGCGTCTCGGAGTTCATAAGCTTCGTCACCAGCGAGTTAACTGTCCCGTTTATTTGAACATGTGGAATTTATTTTGCTAGCGGTTTGGGTTTTCTTGTTTTTTTCGTGTATGATGAAGCGATTGTTGGTGCAGGGCGAGCGAGAAGTGCCAGAGGGAGAAGAGGAAGACGATAAATGGAGATGATCTGCTGTGGGCGATGGCGACGCTGGGGTTTGAAGAGTACATCGACCCACTGAAATTATATATGCAGAAGTATAGGGAGGTGATTTCCTTGAATAATAAGATGAAACTTTTGAGAAACGATTGATTTGCTTTTTGTTTTGTTTCTATTGATATGTGTCTAATTTTGTTGTTTCTGGTACGTATGGTTGCGCCTGGATGGATGCCGCAATATGGTAGACGGAGGTAATCTCCTTCACACCTTTATACTTTTTTTTCTTTTTTTTTAATTTATTTGATTTTTAAACATTTTCTGTTTGAGCTAGAATTTTGCTTTGATATTACTCCACCTTGAGGGGGTGTTTCGTAGCACCTTTTAATGGGATATATCACCGGATTTACAAATTATACTTAAATGCTAAAATGTTGGAGTTTTGTGGATTTTTGAATTTTTGGATTTAGGGTCTCAAGTTTGTCTTCAATTTGACTTAAACCCGAATCTATTAAATCCAGGGATATGGTGGATTTCATGGGTTTATGATTTGCGGTTTTACTGAATCCCAGTAATGCTAAAGCTAAACACTCCCTAATGGACTATTTGGTGGGTCTGTTTGGTTGAAAGTAAGATTTAATTTAAAGAGAATTTAGTAAATTATGTATATCCGGATATATTAAATTATGAGGTGGTTAAATCCTGAAAATTATTTAGTATATCAGTAAGTAAATCCTAATAAATTATGATAAACTGCTTGGTAGCTTTAGAAGGATTTAACATGATTTATTAAACATCAAAAAATAAAGATTAAATAAAAAAATGCAAATGAGTATGTAAACCTAGCATTAATTAATAAATAACATTTTTTTGTAAACTAGTTACTTATCAAGTCATAATTAAATATTAATCAATTATTAATTATATAAATTAAGAATTACTTAGGATTTTATTTAATAATTTAGAATTTAAAATATATTTTTATTCATTAATCAACTATTAAATAATTAAATACAAAATTTTCTAATTATAATTAATTTCATGATATATAAATAAATTATTAATTATTAATCAATTAAATTATTAAAATTAACTTAAATAAAAATAAATTAAAACCATAAACCTATCCCCCTCTTCCTCTCTCTACTTGAAACCCTCGTTTACATCCCCCCATCTCCCGATTTCATCCAAACTTCCCATCTCCGCCCCAAACTTTTGCTTATGTCACTCCCTCTACCAATTTCTCCCAAAACCACCACCAGCTTTGTGAATGAACATTCGCAATACAGTTGCATTGTCATTAAAGCTAGCTGGGAAGGCAATGGCATGATTGAGGCTTACATAGATCATGGAAACTCCCATCTCTTTCATTCTTCCGTTCCGATCCTACCACAAACCTTTTAGGAAGGTAATCTTGTTCGTGCCATTCTTTCTCTTTGTTTGTCCCAGATTTACTAAATTTGTTGATTTGCAAGGTTTTGTAATTCTTGGATCTATCGCGAATCAACGTCTTTTTGGGATTTATGGAAGCTCAATTTTTACGAAGGTGTTTTATTGCCATTTGGCAGGATTTATCTTAAATCCCACATAAATCCTTCTTAAATAGGCTACCAAATAGCTCCTAAGTGTAAAGGAGTTCATTATTAGAACTTTGAATGTTGAATCGTCCTATTGTAAAGTTTAGAATCTTGAGTTGCTCGGCTTTATTTTTTTTGTGTACTACTTTACCACGTTTGAATCGATGGGAGTATTAAATTTTTCCAGATAGTCTTAATGTTTTTGGGCTGCATCTTTTTTTTTTTATAAGAGTAGAAAATTCTCTTATTTTTTATCTTGTATTACATGTTATTTATACACATTTTCATAAAAATAATAAAGAGACTGATGTTGCAAGTAATTAAATTATATTTACTCTTGTTGCCTCTTTCTTATAGACGTGAATGCTAAGACTATATCTATGGAATGTGTTGATGTTCAAATTAGGGTAAATATGGTAATGAATAACTCATGGACAAAAATAAATTTTCAATCAGCACGGGCGAAATAGGCAGTGGATGTGCTGGAATCATGAATTAATAGCTAGATTTTACTGAAGACATTAGTTAAGGCTAGTATGCATAGCTGTGTTTTTAACCAAGGAGGCACAATGAAAGGGGGCAACAACATATGTAATCATGGATTAACTTATCTTAGCTTTCATTCCAAATTAACTTAGTGTAGAAATAAGTATCATTCACTAATTTTATCAACTGTACTTCAAGTCTAGGAATAGATATTTATCATTCCTAATTTTCTTAGCATTCATTCGAAAGTGTTTTTGGTTAAAATTTATGTGAGATCAACAGCTTTTTGTAGGATAATAGAAATATATAGTTTTATTTCACTTTTCTCATTCTCTTTTTTTATAAATGATTGATCATTTCTTTCATGTTATTTTCTTGTTATGTTGAGGAGGATTATCTGCAATATTGATTTGCTTTTATAGGGAGTTTCAAGTGTATTGTTTATTTGTAAATCTTCCATCAACATCTTTAGCAAGATTACTTTACACAGTACTAGTGCAATGCCATAAAATTTTGCTTCAATACTGTTTTAACTATCACAATTTATTTGTTATTTCTCCAAATGATAATTTTTCCCAATAATTTATGTAAAAACTTGAGGTAGATTTCTCATCTTTACTCCATGCCTAATTTGCATTAATTTATTCCTTATAATTCTTTTTGTAGGTTTTGTGCATCGCTAGGCATCTACTTAGATTTCTTTTAAGATATTTCAGGAATTTATTTACACAATTTAAGTACTTTTGATTTAGATAATACATTGATTAACTTATCTCTCTCATCGCATGTGTAATTTTTGGTCCAGTTAGTGATAGATGAACATTTCTAGCCACCAATATCAACAATTCCTTATTTATTTTAATCTTTCTCAAATGAAGTAATAATATGTTTACTTCCTATTTTTCAGTTTCTTGGGTAGATCAGGAGCACATTTTTAGGAAACATAAATATTGCTATTAATTTTAGCAATTTTCATTTCATGGAAATATTTTTTATTTTTTCAGATCTTTACTACAAAGTCCCTAGTTGACCTCCGTTTTAATTTATTTATTTCATGGGTATCATCATCTGTAATAACAGTTTCATCTACATATACAATTAGTATAGACGTCTTCCATTATTTTCTAAATTAAGGAAAAAAAAAACAATGTTATCAGCCTTTTCTTGTCTGTGTCCCAACAAATGTTGTAACTAAATTTAGCAAACCAAGCACGTGAGAGTTGTTCTAAATGATATATTGATTTTTAAACTTACAAGCTTTTCCTCCCCCTCCTAATTGAAACCTTGGAGGAATGCTCATGTTTTTTCATGTAGCTCTCAATCTAGGTTTGTAATTTTGAATAATCAGCTTATTTAATATTCGATTTTACAGTTCAAATTTCTCATTGTGGCTAGTCTCATAAATTTAGCTGAATCCTTAGTTTATTAGTCTTGCTTTGTATTTGTCAATTTTATTGCTGGCTTTACCTTACGGTAAACTCTAGCTTCCAATCGCTTTCTTATTTTTTTGATAGTTGATGGTATCTCATGTGCCATTTTCCTTAAGAGCTTTCATTTCTTCAACTATAGCTTTTTCATTTTAGAATTTGAAGTGCATGACAGGATTTTTTGGGTAGTACAATGCCATCAATGGTTGTAGTAAAAGTTTTGAATTGTGGAAATAGTTTAAAACATGTCAAATAGGTAACTCAAAGTAATCACGCACAACTCTTTCATCTAGTCTATCTTCCAAGGGTCTTGTTATGGTATTTTTGTACTTTTTGAATCCATGATATTGCGTTTCTCCATTATGGTTTATCAGTCATGGTGAATTTGTGAAGAGATTTGGTAGGAAATTGGATGATGGAACTAAGATGCAAATCAATGAATGCCATAACTACTTTGAAAAATAAGAAGAGATGGTGGAATCCCAATGATATTTATGTTGTTCTTGTATTATTTTGTAGAAGGGATTATCTTCAAGGAACGCACCATCAATTGATACTATGAATTTTCTTAATCTTGGAGAGTAACATTTATAGCCTTTTGATTTGTGGAGTATTCCATGAATACATTTGACAACCCTTGGATCAAATTTACTTTGATTTGGTTGGTGATTTTTATGAAAGTAGCATAACCCAAGAAATCTTGGAGAAAATGGATATAAAATTCTTAAGTGATGACATAATCATGAAGAGCATTTATAAGATTTCAAAAAGTTAGTATATAAGATGGTGGATAGCTATTCAAGTAGGTTGATGCGAGGATAATATTCTCTCTAATAAGATTTTTGCAACATAAATTGTGAACATAATTGAATTTGTCATTTCTAACAAACACTATTTTCTTAGTTATTCTATTTAGTTGAGGGGGATAATCAAAAGCTTTGATGGTGAATCTAATTTTGATTCAAATTTTGAGAAAATTCATGTGAGAATTTTTTTTTTCGATTGTCAGTGTGAACTATAAGGGTTTAGTTGAGCGAAGCCGAATTGTGAGCTCGCTCAGGCTCGGCTTGATAGATCGTTCGTGAGCTGAGCTCAATAACCTAACAATCTAAGCTCAAGTTAAGCCCAATTTGCCGAGCTAACTGATGAGTTCTTCTTATTTTAAAATTTAATAGTAATACACTCAAAATATATTAAAATTCAAGATTTTATCTATTAATTTTAAAAAAAATATGAAATAAAAAATATGTTTGTATATGAAGTGATTTCTTATTTTTTATATCAAAATTGCTCATTTTATTTGTCATTTTATTATAACACTAAATTGAAGTAATATTGTTTTATCTCTTTCATAATAAGCAAGCCGACTCATGAGCTATACCCAACACACGCATATGATCATAAATGAATGTTATGAACCTTCAGATTCATAGTAGTTTTATTAGGTCCCCAAATGGCACCATGAATGAGCTGAAATGCTTTGGATAGTTCGCATGGTTGTAGTTTCACATAGAATCATTTGATGAATAGAGGTTTTCATATTTGGAGAAAGTAGCCCAAAATTTTATGCAATAACAAAATGTGGAGTTTGAGAAGCCATGAAGCCCCACACTATTACATAGATTATGAGGGATTTTGGTGATAACAAGGTAGTATAGCCATTTCTTGCATCAGTATAACCAATCATTTTCCCCAAAACTTGGTCCTAAAATTACACCGAGAAAAGAAACATGCTACTTTACGTTTCATATATTTTGGTTGAATTTGTTTTGCAATGCGAGTTTTCCTATTTGTCACTTTTTGGATTTTTCGACTTCTAATTTTTCGGTTTCTTATGCATCTCTCAACACCGATCATGAAGAGTATTTAAAAGAGCTCAAAAAATTACCTTTTAAGATTGCGGAAGGTTGTGCTAAGTTTGTTTATGTGAGAATAATATTCCTTCTTATAAGATTTTGCGACATAAATTGTGAACATAACTGAACTTGTCATTTCTAACAAATTATGATTTTTTTTTCTCTTAGCTAACCTATTTTGTTGAGGGGGATAAACACGAGCTTTGATAGTGTGAGTATTTATGTGAGAAAAAAATCTTTTCCACTATCTGCGTGAACTTAGGATTTAATTGAGCCAAGTGGCTCGGGCTCAAGATGATAGATCGTTCGTGAGCTAAGTGAGAAACAATCCAAGCTCAAGCCAACCCCGATTTGCCTAGTTAATGAGTCTCATTAAAAAGCCAATATAAAATACACTCAAAATACAATAGAATCCAAGTTTCTATCTGTTAATTGTTTAAAAAAATTAAAAAAATTATATGTATATTTTTATCAAGTGATTTATTATTATTTATCTTATAAATGCTCATTTTATTATAACACTAGCTTGAAGTAATATTATTCTCTCTCATACTGAATATGTATGGAAACACAACCATTGATAATTTGATAGAAGCCAAAAAAATGAAAATAAGACAAACTAAAAACTAATTATAATGATAAATATTAGGGAATAATAGGGTGTTGGTTAGGGTTTGGACCTCCGTGGTGGCGGCAAGGAGGTGGCTAGCAAGCTAGAAACAACAAAAAGTTGTTTCTAGGAGTCTAGATAACAAGCAAGCCACAATAACTACTGCGAGAAGGCTATTTGAGGTAGTTGTAGGAAGGATTGGGCCAGGACAGCTGTGGGCTGGTGACAGCAACGGGGTAAGCATGTACGATCCTAGGAAGGCTGTTCTAGGTGGCCGGAGTAAGGAGGTAGGTGAGGATAACAAGATAGTTGCCGGCCCTGAGGGATGGCAAAAGGTTGAATGCATAAAACATCAAGTTTCTTGTTTTTTAGGCTGCGGTAGCAGGCAAACAATGAAGGGGATGTGGGAGTGATGCAGTTGTAAGGGATGGGGGGAAGGTATAGGAAGAATAAACACTACTTGGATATCATGATACTACCGAAAGACCACTTGAAACCCTAGGATACAAATCTAGAACGGGAAGGGGGTGTCAGTGGCTTTATAAACTCAAAATCAATTGAAACGTAAACCTTAAATATCAAAGAAACAATTAAATAGACCTACTACCATTAGGAGTGGTCTCCACTTCAATGGTGCGACAACCTTAGGCCTAGAGAGGGCCGACCGACCCTCTGTCAACCTTGACTGGACCGGTCCAGGGTCCCTCCCACCTCCCTTGTCAATCTATCAGGGGAACTTTGACCTCGTCTATCGAAGCTTTCAACTCATATATTGCATTAGGTTGACCACATTGAAGGTGACGGAGTTGTCACAATCTCTTTGGATTAGATGGGCTTTGACCGCGTCTTTAGAAGCACTTGTATCCCACTGTGGGATGTACTGGCACACAAAACATTTAGAAGATTTCTCGAAGTGCACGTACTTCGCAACATCCTCCAAGGGTACCTCAAGCTTGATTCATTCCTTTCTGATGTGAAGACATACTAAGCCTTTCCTAATGGTGGCAGCTATCGGTTAACTGTCGGTTTGGATATCCTGAAACTCTCTTCGTTGTGGTTGTCTTATATATGATATTCTTTTCTGTCTCACCACCCTCTAAAATACTAAAATTTATTTCACCGACGCCTCTCTCATAGTAAGAGCACCTATGACCTCAAACTTTGCAAAAGGTAGGAGAACTAAACATTTTCCATTGCTTATGAATGAGTGTTCATGAACCCATCCCGTTGTGTCTTGTGATCAAATTGCCGTGGTTTCCCAGCAGATGTAATATACGTCTATGGGTACAATATCACACCACATTTGGTCATTCAACTGATCATCAAAAGAAAATTCTATGAGGCATCTCCTGTTAATGCTAACTCTATTCCCCTTCTTCAATCAAGATTTGGAATATGGTAGGGACTGTCTTCGAGTAGTGAAAGTTAACTTGTCCACCATCTATGTAGAAACCCATTCTCACAACTATCTCCATCAATGATAAGGTTGCTCGCCTTTCCTTTCACAATGCAAGATGTATAAAAGATGTGGTGAAGCCACTGCAACTCTCTCGTTGCCTTAGTTTGAAGGACTTATCAAACAACAAGCATCTCACCCTCATCAATTGGAAGTTGGTACTCTTGCACCTCCTCACCATATTCTATATCTCCAGTACCACTTTCCACTTCTTGTACTGCTCATTGCTCAGTGAAAGAGACAATTCTGATAGTCAGGAAACTGAAGGCAATGTGTTCAAACCCATGACTTCTGAAACACTTTCTTGTTGGCACCATGTTGGGTGTACTGTTCCTATTAGAATTATTCCCACTCTGATTAGTTCTATCATCTTTCTAAACAATTTTCACATGTTTCTCAGTTGGATTTCTATTGGCTTCTACTGTGGGTGATTTTCAGAATTTATGTGGGGTCTTGCTCTGGTTTTGTTTTTTTCTTCACCTTCAGAGCCAATGTCTGAATATCTCTCAATGATCAAACAAGCTGCAACTGAATAATATGGTTGATGGTTGACTTCAGGCCTCTCAAATAATTGGCTATGATGTTCTCCTTTAGTTCTTTCGACTCACATTTCAATATGAGCTGCTCAAATTCTGCTGTGAACTCCTCTATTGACAACTCTGTCTAATGTAAGTGATGTAGTTTCAAGATCATTTCCTAGCTTCAATTGACAATTCTCCTTGATGTAAGTGATGCAGCCTCAAGACTATGTCCCAGCTGTAGTGTGAGGGTAGATTCCTCCTTTGTATCCTGTTCTTATCTTCTCCAAAATAGTTATCTTATTCCTACATTCTCCGTCTCACTTTCTTTAGATTCTCTCACCACAAAGTGATACTTTTCTTTAGCTTTATGACAGCAAATTTCATCTGTGTGTCAATTGGTACCTCCCTAAACTAAAAAAATTTCTCAATAATTTGCAACCATTCAATGAAATCATCTAGATTTATCATCCCCTCAAAAAATCTGATAAGTCTAATTTCACCCCAGTGTCTTCATGTCCTCCAAATGTCACTCTATTCCTCGACCTCCCCTTATATCGAATCCCAAAGTACCGTGGCCTATCTTCCTTTTCACTGGAATCATCTATATAGAAGGGATTCAGTTTTTTCTCTCCACTTCGAATCTCTTTCTCATGATCGGCGGTGATGTCTCTATGATTCTCTTCCTCAATTTCAAAGATTATTTGCTGAAGTCGACGATTTTTCGTAGCATTTGTCTCCTCAATGGCATGATTAGGGTTTAGGTTGGCGAGGTGAAAAAGGGTGTATGGAGCTGATTTAGGGTGCTTAAAAAAATCAGGGTTACTGATTTTAAAAACCAACAACAAGATTTGGTTATGGTTTGATGATTTTAATTCGTTATAGGATGAAACTATTGTTGGGCTAGTTCTAATACCAAATGATACTCGAATGAGTATGAAAATAATGTGAGGAGAAACACAACATATTCACTAATTTTTTTTTTAGAAGCAAAAGATTGAAAATACAACAAACTGGATGCAAATAACAATGAAAAATACCAAAGAACATGGTGCAAGTGGTGCCATTTAGAGTTTGAACCTCCGTGCTAGTGGCAATGAAGCGACTGGCAAGCCAGAAACAACAGGGTAGTTGTTTCTTGGAGTTCAAACAACAACATGCAACAAGAACAACTGTGAGAGGGATATCTGAGACAATATTAGCAAGTATGTGGGCCAAAACAGTAGTGGGGTGGTGGTACAAAGGGGGCAAGCAGGTACAACAATAGGAAGGTTGTTCTAAGGTGGTGCAGTAAGGAGAAAGGGGAGGATAAGATGTCAGCTGTTGGCCCTGGGCAGCGACATTAGGTTGGACGTAGAAAACAAGTTTTCTGTTTTTTAGGCGGCGACAACAATTTAACAATTTAGGGAATGTGAGAGTGACACAAGAAAGGATGGTGGGAAGGTATAGAAAGGATAAACACCACCCGGAGACTAAGACACAACCAAAGCATCATTTAGAACCTTACAATACAACCCTAGAAGGGAAAAGATGAGTTGACTGCTCTACAAAGTAAAATCAAGCAGAAACTAAACCCTAAATATAAAGAAACACTTACTATACCTACTATTATTCAGAGCGGGCCCCACTCCAACTGGGCGACAATCTTGACCTGGAGAGGGTCGACTTGCCCTCCTTTAACCTCGATCGAATCGGTCCAGGATCCTACCCAACCCATCCCTTGCATCACTCTTTCATAATAAGCAAGTTGGCTCGAACTAAAAAAAAATTAAGCTCTAGTTTAAGGTCAAACTTAATTCATTAATCAAGCTCAAGCTTGAACCAAGGGTGGATTGAGATTTATCTGACTCATTTATACCCATAGTGTGAACCAAGGGTGGCCTAATTTTGTAGAAAATTTTGAACACAAAATACACTTAATATTTTTTGTCTCATGGCGATACCCAACACACCCATATGATCAACAATGAAAGTTATGAACCATCAGATTAAATAGTAGTTTTATCAGGTTCCCAAATGTCACCATGATGAGCTGATATGTTTTGGATGGTTTGCATTTTTGTAGGGAAGGATTATTTTGAGTTTGTTTGGCTGAAATGAACATTTCACATATAATCATTGATAAATAAAGGTTTTCATATTGGAGAAATTAGGATGCCCCAAAATTTTTTTACAATAACTAAATGTGGAATTTGAGAAGACATGGAGCCACACTATTACATGCATAATGAGGGATTTTGGTGATAACAAGGTAGTATACCCATTTTGTATACCCATTTCTTGCATCAATATAGCCAATCATTTTCCCCAAAACTTGGTCCTAAATTTTCAATGAGAAAAGAAACATGATATTTTGCATTTCATATACTTTTTCATTTTATTAATAGATAGGCATGCATAAAACAATCATTAGTAATGGATCTGAGACACGAACTGCCCCTTGTGCTACAACAGGAGATTATTATTATTGGTTTTAAATTATTGATGTGATCTTGTTATATGATTTGATGCCACATGTCAATAATATAACATGTTTAAATTTTTAAGAGTGAGAACTAACTTTCATTATCGCCTTTGAGTAAAGGCAAGTACATTCTTCTTTGTCTCTCTAGTTTTGCCTTCACTTTTTTCGTTATTTGATACATAATTGGTGTAGTTTCTCGTCTTTGTTCACATGTGAAATCAAAAGATTTGGTTGGTTTTTTTTTTGTAACACGAGTTTTCCTATTTGTCCCTTTTTGGATTTTCAATGATACTGGTCTAGGGTGTTTAGAAGGCATTTAAAAGGCGATTTAGCGGGAAAATGATTATAGAGTAGCGAGGGAATGAAAATATGGGTGGTTGATGAGGTTTTGGAAGGCTAGCTGTGGCTGAACCCTTTTGGGGGACTGTAGGTTCGATGTCGTCGGCAGCTGTCCTGGCTACAAACAACTATTCAATGATGATTCAGTGAGGTGTGGGCGATTGTACAATGAATTGGAAGGGATAAATGAGAATTACTTGTTGAAACAACGACTTGAATTGTTGCTCGGCTGAAAATCAATGGGTCAGACGACATACAATGATATAAGAGTAGCTAGGGGGATTCACCACCTGTTCCTAAGCAATGCACATACACACCACTTGCAAAAGGAAATAATATAATAGTTTGAAGATTAAAATTAAGAGGAAACACTTCTCAGTTCATCATATCAGAAAAAAAAACTAAAAATCCAAAACCCTAATACCACATTAGTCTCTCATAGAAAATACCTATTTAGAAATTAGGAAAGTATTTTATAACCTAAAAGGAAGAAATGAAAGATTGAAACTTGCTTAAGAAAAAAAAAATAAAAAAAAAATAAAAAAGAATCCTGTCAGTTTAAGACTTTCGCCATCGAAGCCTTGATATTGCGTAAGCACGGTAACATAAGAATGCCTGCTGCCCCAGTTCCCGCATCATTGTTCTCGGGCAAGAGGAGCTTAGTCTTCTCCTCAGGAAGCTTCTGGAATCGATTAATCGCCTTAAGAAAGTCATTGCGTTGCTGTGTCTGAAGTAGTCCCACCGTAAAATTTATGCTCACGTCCAATTTAGATAACTCCAAAACACAAATTCTTTCAAAGTTTGTCCTGGTAGAGTAAATAACCATCATTCTTTGACACAACTTAAACTGGAACAATACATAGGCAGCTATTCTCGTGAACCAAGTCTAGAGCCATTAAATATGCAATATGCTTCTCCCACTTTCCACACAGTGTATTTGATAAATAAGTATATCAGGAGTAGTTCAGATGAAATCTATAGCAGGCTAGATAGTTCTTATTCACAAATACTCAAGGGAGACCTCTTTTTATTCTATGGAAGGACCTTGATCCCACTGGATGTTCTTTCTCACAAAGCTCTTAAGGAGATTTCCAATGATGTGTTTCATCACTTATATGTGACTATTTGTCGTTGATCGCATTGCTAAATTGATTTTAATACTCAAATTACTTCATATATTCTTCCAGGAATAGCTCGAAAGCTTTTCATCTTTGACATGTCCGACCTCCCTCAAGAAGGGCAACTCAGGTGGTAAACAATATGTCTAAAGATTCTAAAATTCTCTTATCTGGGGTTGTCACCTATTTTGCGTTAGCTCCTCGAACTCATGACCCGCTTGGGCGCTTAATGCCTGTCATGTTGATGCTCTACTTAACACCAACAAAAAGATAATTTGTGGCACCACATCCTTAAACTTTGTATGAACACCCATTACCGCGGACTCAGTACATTCTAGGACAACCAATATTAATCCTGCTCTCAACTTAAATCACTGATATCTATCCCTTATCGACCACAATTAGGTACTCCTCTGTGTCATGCCATTATTTAATGTATTTTGTGCCATTGTCCATTTTTTCAATTGTTTCCTGCTCAGTGAAAGGGATCACCCTCCTGTTTGGGCAATCGAGCGCCTTGTGGATAAAATCGTAACACTTGAAATATTCACTAGCAGGAATAGATTCAACAGTATTGACAAAATTCATCTTTTCTCTACTTTGTACCGTTCGTCTTGTTTGGTCGTCTTGAATACTCCACTAGGTGTACTCTTGTTGTGTGATCCGATGGTTAAACTTTGTTTAGAGGGCTATTTGAAACTGATACTGTCTTGTTGTCCTTTCAATTTTGGAGCTAGAGTCTGGACATCTTGTAAGATCCAATAATGCTGCAATTGTTCCACCTTGCCAATGTACGATTTCAATTCTTTCAAATATCAAGCTATAATGTTCTCTTTTAGCTCCACTAGTCTACACTCAACGTAAGTTGCTCGAACTTAGTTGTATACTCCACAAAAAAATCTCTTTGGCTCAGGTGCTAGTCTTATGAATATATCTTGTCAGTAATATGAGGGAAGATATTGAGCGTTACATATCTCGTTTCATCTTAGTTCATGCAGTAATTTTATTCTTCCCTTCCAGCTGTCGAAGATACTTTAGGTTCTCCCATCACAATGAAACATGTTTCATAAGTTTGATGTCTGCCAATTTAACTCTCATGCTCTTGTCGGCACTAAAAAGTAAGAAAGGAAGAGATTGTTTGGGGGGTCGCCCGTAAGAAGCTGTCGGCAGCCGGAATCGAAATCCCGTCGCCCGCTTCGGAAGGACTTTTTAATTTATGTATATATATATAATTTTAGAAAAAAATATGAAATCAAACTGACCTCATATTTTTCACAGTTTAAATGAAAGAGCACTCTACCTCAAATCCTATATCTACCCCGAGGGATAAACACAAGACTTGAGGATGAGGCTCGATCAAATAAACTAGGAAAACATATGACATCCGTTTGGGTCTGCGAAACCGTTTTATTTGCCGACAAGTTCCCTTATTTAATACGAATGATTAAATAGGGTTTATTTTAAGCTGGGTTCGGAAAAACCTTCCTATAAGGGCAAGCCCCTCTTAAATGACCGAAGTCACCTAAGAAAACTCTCG
Source organism: Phalaenopsis equestris (assembly GCF_001263595.1). Taxonomy (NCBI): domain Eukaryota; kingdom Viridiplantae; phylum Streptophyta; class Magnoliopsida; order Asparagales; family Orchidaceae; genus Phalaenopsis; species Phalaenopsis equestris. Next base: position 648,896 of record NW_018164472.1, on the reverse strand, counting down.
AAAAAAATCAGGGAATAATATTTTCAAAGAGGTCAAAAGGATAGGACTTTACAACGAAATCGGACAAAGAGGTGTGAATGGGGAAACACTCAAATCTGGGACATTGTTAAGGAATCCAAATGAAGAGAAACTAGGGGAGACCACAGATTCTGAGGCGAACCTCAGTAGGTTCCCAGTCTATCCTATGGTTTGGCTCCAATTTTAGGAAGAAAATATTAAATCAGAGCTTATATTTGCGTGATAGGGTCACTCAAATTGCCTAGAAGCTATGAGGGTTTAAGTCGTATCGGACGACAACCTCGGAACCGAACGACAACCTCAGAATCCTAAGATGAGTTAGGGCTTATATTGTACAACAGAGTTGTATAAAGGCCTAATAATGAGTTGGGATTTATGTTGCATATGCAAACAACCTCGAGATCATATGGCTTGTTGTTTAATTTTAAGGAAGTAAATTGGAAGACATATTCTGCTGTTGAAGATGGCCATGCTGCCCACAGTGCTAGCTCCAAGCTCCTCGTCGTAGCAAGTGGGTGTCCGGTTATAGTATCAAATCAAACGGCCCTATGGTTGTAGTCCTCTAAACATCCTATGTAAAAAGGGTAAACATGTTTAAAGTTATAAGATGTAAAGTGTGCGATGCAGGAGCAAACAGTAGCATGCAAGTGAAACAGTAGTAGGCAGAAACAAGAGTAATATGACATGCTATACAGGAAGAACAGTAGCAAGTACAAATAGGACAAGTGTAACACGCTATACAGGGAGAATAGTAGCAAGTAGAGACATGACAAGTGTAACATGCTATACAGGGAAAAACAACAGGTCGAAACAGGAAAATTAAGTGCTGTAAAATGTAAAGCAAACCTGTATGCCTGTGAGATTCGCTGTCCCTTAAGTATAGCAAACCTAAATACATCTCCAAAAACAAAATCTGGAAGAAAACGTCGTCCAAGAAATCCGAGAAAAAGCGGAAGAACTCGAGAAAATCAACGAAAGAGACTCAAGTGAAAGAAAATCCTCAAAACTCCTGGGGAAATCCCGAAAGAAAGGAAAAGTAACACGAATGTCTCGTCCCAAAACTTCGATAAAACAAAAGAAAATTTCAAGTGAGGGGGACCGCCAGCACTCGTATGGGACTAGGCTCAGATATATTTATTCTCGAGGATCCACGAAGGCTACTCGGTCACCCGAACGTATAGAACTCACCACTCGTCTAGAAGTATGTCTTGAACCTCACTTAGGGGGCTATTTCCCAGTCTAAACAGGTATTCGTCAGGTGGACAACCAATTTTAAAAACATATTTTAAAATTTATATTTTTGCCATACACACAACTTCTTAGGCATGCAAAGAAGAGTTATCCATTTTGTTTCGTGGAGAAGTATATTTTGTTTGAAAATAATTTATCAAAAACTTATCTTAATTCAAAACTTATTTTTTTTCTCTTTTTTTTTTTTAATTTTGGTTGTCCACGGGCCGATTACGCTACCGGGCATAGGACGACCAACAACCTGAGGAGGTTCGAGCTGACTACCGCTAGACTTATGTCGGTGAAAGATACCATATCCTATTGTTCATCAAATGCCTGGATCTTGATGTTATAGGATATGACATCTTTCTGCTCTATCTTCGGTGTGCCTTTATCATCAACACCGTACGCCCCAAAACGACTACTTGCGACCTTGCTTGATGGTTTCACGTATAGCAAAAGGCTATACGTGGACACTTATGCATCGGACATAAGCATCGAAAACCGAATCAAGAAGCAAGGAAAGAAAAGAATAAAAATGAGGTGAGAGAGAGGAGACATTGATCCATCCCAAAAGATCGAAGAGACGAAGGGTGAATCAACCCTCAAACTTATAACGAAAAGACCTGGAAAAGTAGGGCCCAAGGTCTTTCCTGACAAACATAAAAATCAAGCATAAAATATCCCTTCGCGTTGATTCTCCAAACCCCGAAGACGTATGACTAATTAAATCAACTAAATACTCTTCCAAAATGAGATTTAAAATTTTCCAAACTTTGAAAGAAAATAAATGCGGGGAAAACACCGTCAATATTTCCAAACTCGTATTAAATTCGAAACTCCTCCAACTCAATCTATAATTCCATATATTAAGTAAGCATAGAGATCTCCCTATTAAGCCACATAAATGCTCACGACCAGGGTCAATAGAGAGGAGGAAACAACCCACAAGACTCTCGGCCAAGGCAAGGAACAGGGACAAAAGGGGTTCACAGCTAAAACAAGGGACAGCTGCCAAGATCCACAACCAAAGGCAACCCAAAGCACAAGTTAGGCCCACGGCCACAACAACCCAAGGCACAGAGAGGCTCACGGCTACAGCAACCCAGAAAACGAAGGGATTCATGGCTAGAGGCAAACCCAATGAACAACAAGTGAGGCTCACGGTCGTGGCAAACCCAAATCAATTCTCTACAAGTTTTTATATACATAGGAGAGTACAAAA
>NW_018164472.1:645922-646313 GCF_001263595.1 Phalaenopsis equestris | reverse complement strand
GCCAACAAAAGGACCACCAAAGGCAACTATGCCTCCCTGACTAAATGAAGGGATAACTGAAATAAACATGATTTTTGGGATGACAAACTTGATTCATCCGAAACACTCAAGTCAATCCAAGCTTAGCAGAGAAAGCCAAATCACACCCAAAAGCTCAACAATGAACCTCACGGGTAAGGAGCAAAAGGAGAGACTGATTCAAACACCTCACCAACCCACGACTAGGCACCAAATAAGCATCAAATTGCAACCTCATCAATTGCCAAATCTTTCCATCACAACCATATAACAGCCTTCGAGTAGGGACAACACAACACATCCAACACAGGTTCTCGGATAGGAGCCGAAACCAACAAGAATCTGAAAGAACCCAGCCATCCCTCTGACAGGG
>NW_018164472.1:645051-645516 GCF_001263595.1 Phalaenopsis equestris | reverse complement strand
CGAAAATATCCAACAGACCTATGCTCAAGGCTCGGCAAAGAGAAAACCGAAGAGCAGCAAGGCACTACAGAAGGGGGGGAAAGAAAAGTACCTCAGGAATGCTAAAGCAAAGCAGCACAGGAAACCAACTCAAGGAAAAGAAAGCTTCTCCTCCAAACTTCCTTTCTCCTCCTATAGCTAAACTCTCAACAACCTCCACAAAAACAGCAAGGAACTCTCCTTATAGGCAGGGAGTAGAGAAGAAGAGAAAAGAAAATCACACACACGGTCCACGGAACTCGAATTGAGCCAAAAAAGAAAAGGGATGTTCCCTGCCCACAGAAGGCGAAGCCAACGACATCTCTCGGACCGAGCGGCGAGAGTAATGGCAGCGAGGGAAACATCGGGAAGAGGAGGAGAAATGTCATTCCAGTGTACCAGGGAACAAGCTTCCCAGAGTCAAACTACCGAGAAAAGAAAATCCGC
>NW_018164472.1:643265-644324 GCF_001263595.1 Phalaenopsis equestris | reverse complement strand
TTCTAAGTGCTAGAAGTTGATACCACACACGCGAAACTCCAGAAGGGGACGGAAGCGGGTCGAACTAAAACGAGGCGGGTCCCACTTCTAAGGTTCTAAGATAGTCGAAGGGAGATTCCTAAGGCTAAATCTTAAACCCTAAGCGAAAGACTAGACCTCACGAAAATTGAGTTCAACAGCTCTGAGAAACATCATTTTACTAAAAAATTCCTTCCATTTTTTGAAGTCACTTGATAAACTTATATGGATCCACGTGTTCGTTGACATCTGATAAATTCAAATTTACTCCAAGATCCTTATTTTTTGATAAACCATGCCGAATCAAAATAGTATTTTTTTGTCATTGGAATCTTTCCGATGAAAGAGATTCACTTTCTCCGCTCGATCTGGCGAGTACCTTTGTGGCTACAAATGATCTCTCCCGATTTTCTTCTCTCACAAGCGACAAATCTCTTTTGCAGTTGATGGATTTGTCTTTGCATGTCTTCCATAGTGAGCTCTTGAACATATCTTTGTAGATTTCTCATATGAGGCATTGTGTACTTTTCTCTGGATTAGGTTTCCGACGGATGTAGGATCGCAATTCAAGGTTGGTCGGTTGTTTAGTTTTTTGGGATAGGTGTTGGGGTAGAATTTTTATGAAGGTAGCAAAATTGGATTTTTGAAAATTTTTAAGGTTTGTGCTAGGAATTGCGGTAGGAATGATTTGGGGAAAGTTGTATTGGTGGGAGTGTTAGGCTATGTTATTTGAACATTTGGTTTGGGGTAATGAAGACAAAACCGTAAAGATCTAGGGTTTGTCAGGTTGATGCCAGATGATACCCGTTTAGGGCATTTATAAGGTATTTAGGAGGGGATTTAGCGGGAAAACAATTGTGGATAGCGAGAAAATGAAAATATGGGCGGTTGGCGAGGCTTGGAATGGCTATGAGGTGTTCGGCGGCTGAAATCTACTGGGGAACAGCAGTTTCGACGCATTGACGGCTCTCCCTGCTGCAATCAGCGATCCAACAGCGATTCAGCGAGGTGCGGGCAGCGAGCCGGAAGGGTTAAATTGTA
>NW_018164472.1:627254-643255 GCF_001263595.1 Phalaenopsis equestris | reverse complement strand
GCAGGGGCTTGAATTGCTGCTAGGCTGAAAATCAGTGGGATACAACGATATACGGGCGGCGAGGCTTTTCTACAATATGTTCCTAAGGTACAGTCACATCATTTGTAAAAGGAAAATAACACGTTGGAGAGCAAAGTTCAGAGAAAACACTTCTCAATTCATCAACAACAACAAGAAGAAGAAAGCCTTAATCCCACTATGTGGGGTCGGCTACATGAATCCATTTTCTCTATTGCGTCCTATTTAGTGTCATATTTTCAATTTTTTCTAATAATTTTAGATCATTTTTTGTACAATAAGTTTAAGTCTTCCTAGGTCTACCTCTGCCTTTCTTAATATAAGTCAAATCTAAAACATGTACTCTCATAATTGGATCATCAGATGGTCGACGCTTAATGTGACCAAACCATCTAAGACGACTTTCTCTAATTTTGTCTGTCACAAGAGCTACACCAACCTATCAAGGATATAATTATTTCACATTTTGTCTCTAAGTGTAAAGCCACTCATCCACCTGATCATTCTCATCTCTACAACACTTAACTTAGTATTATGCTTCTCTTTTAAAGGCGAACATTCAATGCCATAAAGCATTGCAGGTCTCACCGTCTCACCACCATCTTATAAAATTTTCCTTTTCAGTTTAAGTGGTATATTTCTATCACACAAAAGACTTGAAACATTCCTCCACTTCAACCAACCAGCTTGAATTCTACTATTAACATCTCCACCTATATCACCATCAATTTCAACAACAGACCCAAGATATCAAAATCGTTCACACCTTTTAATGATTTGATCACCCAAAGTCACACTTCTGCACTAGAGCTACTACTAAAATTACATTCCATGTATTCAGTTTTAGTTCTACTTAAATGAAGGCCTTTAAACTCCAAAGCATACACCAAGGTACATCCTCATGTAGATGCCCAGTAAGACCATCCATAACTAAAGCAAAAAGATATGGGCTTAAAGTCGATCCCTGATGTAATCCAACAGAAATAAGAAAATATTTGGTCAATCCTCCTTCAATTCGAACACAAGTAGCATCTCTAGCATACATATCTTTAATGACTTGAATATGATTCATATCAACACCTTTCTTCTCACAAACTTTCCAAAGGATATCTCTTGAAACCTTATTGTAAGCTTTTTTTTTCTAAATCAATAAAAATCAAATGTAGATTTCTTATATTTTCTGCATATAAAATTCATATCAACATCTTATACACTTCTCAATTCGTCGGATTTAAAAAAAAAAAACTGAAAATCAAAACCCCCACATATAAAAGTCCCCGCATAGTAAATATCTAATTAGAAACTAGAGAAATATGTATGAACCAAAAAAAGAGCTGAAAGCAGGAAACTTGCTCAAGAAAAAAAAAAAAAAAAAGCAAAGAAAATAGAAAAGAAATATCGAAAGGAATCCTGTTAGTTTGTGGCTTCGATCGGAGGCCCGATACCACGTAACTGCAGTAACACGGAAAGGTCTGCTCTCATAGCTCCAGCATCAGTGGACTTCCAATTTTTTGGTTTCTTATGCATCTCTCAGCACTGATCACAAGTGATATGGTTTGTGACAATGCTCATTGCTCACGCCATTCTTTCTATTTAACTTTAGAGGTTCGACCTCTGTCTTTTATGAAGGTGTCCATTGTTGTGAATCCAACGCTTGTTGTGACCGTGCAACTGTTGAGCTTTGTGTATCGAATGAGTTTGGTGTTTGACTCATCATTGCCCGCATTCATTTTATATTTTTCTTTACTTCAAGAAAGTGTCCCTATTTGTAGGGGAATTTTTCATTCTAATAACTTTCTCCAAACTTCATCTTGGTGTTGAGCGCTGCAGGAAAGCAAATATTTATTGTCTTCAAATTATTTTATATTTATCTACATCACCAAACATCTCCTTTCGTCTTCTTATGAATGATCCGTTTTCATCTAATATTTAGTTAAGGAGTTGCTGTATTCAATGTTGCTACTTGTTTAGTATTTTTGATATTAAATCTACTCTCTGAAGAACATCCCAAATTTTCTTTGCAGTTCAGTGGAAGTAAAAACCTGGAAGGTTTTTCCAACCTTTGCTTTATATGGAATTTATAATTCAAGCCATGTCAATAGAATTTGGCTCCCCAATAATTGTAATTAAATGCATTATTCTATCATTATCTTCTCGTTCTTGTTAGGTATTTGGCCTTCCCTCTTTCGCTTGGCAATTAATTTAACCCATTTAAGAGGATTAATTCTATTTTGTGCTGAGTGATTTGTTGGCATTGACCTTCGTATTTTGGATGACAATTGATCAGCATTAGGGAAGGACGTGCTTCTCGTGGAGGAGAGTTTATTTGTAGCCAACTCTTCATGGCTTCCTCTGATCTATACTTAACTTTGGATTATCACCCGGATAATACCATGAACAAAATATAATAAGAGAAGAGATTTTATCCTAAATTTCATGTTATATTACTTGGTATTTAGACACATACAAAAATGCAATTAATGGACTAAAATAGGAAGTAATTAAAGTATATTTGCTCCCCTTCTTTTTTAGATGGCGTGAGTGCCTAGACTAATTGGAGGTACATCTTTTGAATGAATTGATGTTCAAATTAGAGCATACATGACAACTCATGGGCAACAAAAAATTTATTGTAAGCACATGGAAATTAGTGCTGGGATAAATAGGGTGTGGCGAACTGGAGACATGGATCAAACGTGATTTTGCTGAAGGCTTGAATTAAAGATGCTATGCATTGCGGTGTTTCCAACAAAGGAGCACGGTGAAAGAAAGGGTCGGCAACAGCTGAAATCATGGAGAGTTTTTGAATTCAAACATAACCGGCTTTCATTCCAATCTTACCGTCAAATTTACTAATATATTTTTTCTTTTGTTCTCTCAAAGCAAATAATGTGTACTAATGCTTCTGTTGTGAAAGTGGATTGACATTTCAAGGATATGTTTTTTTTATTCACATTCTACTGTCGTTTAACTTCTTCATGACTGTTCATTTGCTTCATATTTTACAGGGTGATAACAAGGCGTCGACAAAGGCAGCAGATAACCTGGGTAAAAGAGAAGCAATGGAACTTCAAGCTGAAAACCAAGCTGGTGCCAGCACACAAGGACCGATCAAAGTACTTTCCCCAATTAATTTAACGTTTTTGATCTACTTGTAATTCTGTTTCCATTCCTTTTTCTTATTGTCTATAATTGGCCAAGTTTTAAAATGAATTTTACAGTTTCTTCGACGCAGTTCTTTTTCTCATGACGCGGCTTACATGCAATCCCAGGTAAATTTATTTCCGGCAAATTATTTTGCTCTACATTTTTATAGATAATTTAAAGTTCTAGGATTAATAAGTAGTATTGGATACGGTTTTCCTTTGAACAAATAAAATGGGATGGAACAGGCCTAAAACTGTTTGCATTTCTTTTTTGTTTTTAGTGTTCATCTACTAGCTGCTATAGAATCATTTCATACAGCTTTTTTTCTAAAATGCTATTTGTATGTGCTATAAGGAGTTAACTAATAAATTTATGGAGGCATCTTCGTTGTGCATGCCTTTTTCATATTATTGCTATGAAGTTTATTTGCAAGGTTGATTAATGTTGGTCCTTGATCTACTTGAGGATGTATCTGGAGTTGAAAATAAATATTGTTTTTTATTTTTTTGTTAAATTCAACTAAATGTTAGATTTAACAAATGTTACTATTTTTCAAAATATGCTTTCAATTTATAGCATGATTTTGTTTTCTTCATTTTCTTGTATAAAAATGAGGGTATTTGTTGGATTTTTGAAGAGGTTCGCGTAATTTGAAATGAATGTCAATTTTTAACTACCTCCAATCAAATGATAGTTTTAAGAAGTTTCACCAATTTTCTTAAAACAACGGAGAACAATCAAATGTCTTTAAAATTATTAACTGCCATTTAGATTTGATTCAAATGCAAAGATCTGTACTGCTATTTAGATTTAAATCAATTGCAAAGATTTATATAATAACATGATTAACTATTAAAGAAGCAAACAATAGAAAAACAAGGTCTTTGTTAATAACAAGTAACAAACAAACATTAATTGTAGGGGAAAGAATTTCAACGATATGACAGATTGTCAACATCATCCCTTTGTTTGTGTCGCCATTGAGAATCATTACAAAAAGGCGAATAAAAGACTAGAGGAAGATGAAATGTCTGAAAGCAAGATAAGGTCACTGTTAGAAGATTAAAAGATAGAAACACCATTGGAGGAGGGAAATTGTTATGAAGAAATGGAATATGGCTTAAGTTTGGATTTTAGTTGCTCACTAAAGTGTTAGATGCCCAAACCAGGTTGATGTTGAAGTCTAGAACCAACTAGAGTTAGTGGGGGATTCATCTATATTGATTCATACACATTTAATAAAATTAATGCAAATTTTCAGTCCAATATTTGGACAAATAAGAAAATGGATCATGTAGTTGTTACGCTTTTTTTTTAAGGGCAACATAGGCATTTTTGGGTCTAAGGGAAATTTAGTCTTTTATTATTTATTGTTGTTTAGTATAAATAGGGCTAATATGCTTAAGGTTAGGATTATGCATGAGATTGTCTTCTTGAGTCTTAGGGTTAGGGTTTAGGAGAGGTTTCCTACCTCTTGAATTGTAGGATGAATTGTAGGATTTGGGAGAGAGAGAGATCACATACCTCTTGAATTATAGGTGCTTATGTTTATGTGTTTGTTTTATACTGCTTTGATTTTGGTGTTCGTTAAATAAAATATGCTTGACCTGATTTTTGTATGAAATTTATTCCCGACCGTATGAAATTGTTATCTGAGCAACAAGATTTTTGGAAGAAATGACCAGATCACTGCTATCAGGTTGGACAGGATCGCCAGCTTGCGAGACAATAGTTATTTAGCGAGAGGAAAAACCAAAATTGGGGTCGTCGCAACCTTCGTGATCGAACCTCACAATAGAGACGCGATTGAGTTAAACTGGGAAGTGCGTGGCCTAGACACGAGAAATAATTGTGATTCTGAGGTTGCTGGCAAGACTGACGGGTCGTGGTATACATGTGCCCCTTTCATTGAAACTCGCGATAGAGCCATCTGATAAGCGACCTCAGGATTGTGACAATTATATGGAAGGATTGCGACGAGTACAAGGAAGGATCACAACATGTCCAATTGGCGATTTGCGTGCTGGAAAGAGTCAACGATGGAAATTTGCCGTGCATAAAATTCGCCTCCATGATGAAAAAAAATTCCTGGGAGTAATGACAAGGAAAGTTGATGTTTTGGAAGAGAGATCAGAAGTAGGACAACATAAATCTGAGATGGGGGAAATGCTCTTAACCATAGAATAAATGTTTTCCTCCATTGAAAATTGATTCGAGAGCTTGGATGAGATGATTTGGAAACTTATTGAGATGCAATCCAAGGCCCTGCTGACGACTCAATTTGCAACCCTAAGGTTTGACCAGAGAATCTGTAGCCAGATTGAAAGGGAAAGAGATTGAGCGTGAAGAATATGAGGAAAACGTTTTATTGTTATGCCAGCATCTAAGGGTAATTTAGCCTTTTGTCCGTCTAAGGCCAATTTAGTCTTTTTATTATTATTGTTGTTTATTATAAATAGGGTTATATACTTAGGGCTAGGAATGTTTATTAGATTGTAATATGAGTGGAAGGGTGTATAGATTACTGAAATCCTTCTTGTGTCTCATCCTTGCTACAAAAGTAAGTAATATGACATTCATACATCTTTTCCTATCTATTCATCTTTTAATAGTGAAAAGTGGCATTGCCTAATATGACAAGAAAATGGTTCCATTGAGATTTGAGAAGAATTGACTATGACTTAACTTAGTCAATATCATGTGAGAGAGAGAGAGAGAGAGATGATTGATAAGATAAAATGAAATAAAAACCATAAAATGGAAGTGGCGGTGGTATGGCTGTTAGGTTCATTTTTTTTAAGTGTGGATTTAATATCATTGCAAATCTTTTGTTGTTCCACTCGCTTGTCATATTTTCTTCATAGGTATTTATTGGAGAAGAACTTGACAGTAATGCTAGCTGAGGCTTTGGTTGCCAGTCTTGGTGACATGATCATCAATTAGAAGTTTTGAGTTTCCAATGATGGAAGTGGGGTGTGATTGGATTGAATGAGATGTGGCGACAATAATAATTTTTGCAATTTATTGTGGATCTGAAACAATAACATTTTTTCCTTGAATATCAATCATCATACGAGAAAACCAACACGCTTATGTGCATTTAATGCTGTCATTAATGCATCGACTATCATTGAAATTGTTGTGCAATGCAATGAGTAGCTAGATTGGGTATTCTTGAAGGCCTAGGTAGATTGTGCAAATATTGAGTGAACAATGCGGATGGTGAGCAATTCTCAAGGTTGTGGGAGAGTATTTTAAGAAGAGATTTCCAAGAATGGGAAGAAACCTCCTGAGAACGAGGAACACTTCGATGACCAACAAGCTGTTCTTGAGAACCTTTGGATGCTTTTCATACTGATGTCATTGTCTTGCCACGTGTAGGGCTAAAAGATAAAGCTGTTTGATGACATGAAAATAAAAAATTACTTCCTTCAATGCCTTTTTTTTGTTATTCATAATTATGCTAAAGTGTTTATTTAGTGATATTAATTGGCGAACCATGCCTTTATAGTAACAAATACCACTTTCAAATTAGTGCTCGCTTTCTCGAAGATGAAGCCTTTCACTTGATTGGGAGCAAGGAACAAAATAATGCATCACTTATTCATTATTGATGGGCTATCTGATCAGAGTGAACTTGATATGATATTTATTTATTTATTTTAATAAGTTTGATATTTGAAATGCTACCATATAGGGTTTGTATTAACTTATCACATTATTTTTGAGCAAAAAATAAGAATTTATAAGTCCAAATCACCTAGTCTGATTCTCCTACATATAAAGATAGGAGTTGAAATAACTTTTAAGTTTGAAAACACAAAATTAAATGTTACCGTTGTTCAAATATAAAAGTTTCTAATACTTAAATCCCTCATGTTGACCGCATGGATCTAAGATTTCAACCGGATAGGTCAATCTTTTAAATTAAAATTTTTAAAATAGTCAACTAAAACACTCAAGTTAAATTAAATTATTAAAATCTAAAAATAAATTCTATCCACACTTCACAACAGTTTGTCGTGGGTGACAAACTTTTGATTTGAGTTCAACTCATAAAGTGCGAATATCATATCAAACGCACCTCTGTATTTACAATCAAAGTAATTTCATGCCAGTAAGGATGTGATCCGAGTTCTCCGTCCGCGTGGTTTGACCCAAAGGCTCCACAAAGTTGCTGTCATTATCAGTGCTTTCTAATTGAGTGGTTGTGTCAAATGACACTATTATATTATAGTCTCGACCGCAACTCGTATGACTCCCAACGATTTTCTACCGTTTGAGTTGTGAATCATAATGATACAATTGATTGACGCATTCTCTTCTGTTTGCTAAGGTCGACTTAAATTTATTCCCTTAGACAAATAACTACCCCAGATCTTAAGGTTCTCTTGAACGACGCAACCTACGACTACTGACAAGAATCCTTCTGTTACGTTGGGTCGTCTACCTCCTCTAAGTAGATCATGGATCACGACGGTCCGGGATGACGAAAGCATAAGATCTTCATCGGTTTTCGTCTTCATTCCTCAACCATCTAGTTTAAGCTCAAAGTAATCAATTTTACAACTAAATACTAAGTTTGTTGCTATTATATGTTCAATTTTGAATTCTTAATGCTCTCCTTAGTCAAAAGTGCTCTCTCGTTATCGGGAGGGGTAAATAACCATAAGGGCTTGTGCTTATGTGAAACCTTGAAGCCCAGATAAAAAATTCCTCACAAAATGAGGCTGAAATCTCTGGGTAGCGTCTTATCTACAATCAAATATGTCTTATGAAAATTCGACCCTCCAAAGCTCGCTCAAAGCAACATTAAATTAAATGCAGAGGGTTCTTGGGGAGCGGTCATTAAGTTTCAGAGCCCACAGATTTTTGGACTCCTCTGGGAGAGTTTTCTTAAGTGCTTAACCTCATTCCGCCTGTGACAGCCTGCTTAAGTGCTTAACAGCTCCCTCTCCCCCCATTCGGTTACAAGCAGACAAACGAGAACCCGTAACCCTTATTCACACTGTTTTGTATCATCCCCCGTTCCTTTCTACTGTAGAAATATTGTCTGCAATTCTTTGTTCAAATCGTCAATGTCTTGCCGCAATACCATCACGCACAGGCTTGCATATTTCCTCCACTTCATCTTTCTTTTTTTCTGTTTCTCGCAAGTTCTTATTTTTTGACACCCATAAGTTGTAAGTCTTTTCCTAGTTTATTCTCTAACACGTGTCTCCTTGTCGTCACGTGTAATTTCTGAATCTTCTCTATTTATGTCGATTTTCTACCTGTGGAAGCGATGGATTATTTGCACATCGTTGCTCTTTATGTTGAAAACCTGTTGCTCCGTTCCTTCCCCTCACAACAAATGTATCGCTCGATCGCTGTCGCAATCTCCTTGCTGATTCTCCAAGCGATCTTCCTTCTCCCTCATCGAGGCTGCGAATAATATTGTTAATCATGCGATTGAAGCCTTCCTTCGCACCCTACCCTAAAGCCCCCACAATGTTTTTCCTTCTTGATGGGCCTCTCAAATAAAATCCCTTCATCGAAATGGCTTTGCTTGCCTGATTTCCTTCTGCTAGCCTCACACAAACTCTGCTGCGTCACCTTATCGCGTCTCCCTGCTGCGATAGCTTTTCTCTGCCCTAATCCATCGTGTCTCTCTCGTAAATCACATGAAAGGAGTCTCCTACCTCTTCTTCGCATTCGAGTCTTTCTTGCCCTAGCCTCACAGGACTCAAACCAAGACATTAAATCGAGCCCAGCCCGATCATCAATGCCCACTCGAGCACTTGCCCCAGATTTCTGTCCATTTTTTTATTATTACTGTTCTTTTGATTTTACTGTGTGATTATAAAAAATAGGGCAAATCTATATTTTAATTTTATTTTGTTGTTGTCACTATCATCAACGTCGTCGAGGCTTGGAAAGGTATAAAGATGGGGCATTTGGGAAGCTTCCTCGAAAACCTCCTCCGTTAGGCTGGGAAAGTTTCGAACTCGTTTGTACAATTATTTTAAAATAAGGGTTTCATGCTTTACTTTAGGTACAATATTGGGGCAATTGGAAAGTTTTTTCGAAACCTCAATTCGAGAACACAATACCTGTTAGGTGGGAAAAATTGCGAACTCGTATGGAGAATTATTTTTAAAATATGAACTCTCTGCTTGTGATTTTAAATTTTTTGTGGGTACATTGAATGGTCTTCGCATCTTTTGAGATCGCGGGTTAAATAATACTCGTTTATCTCCTCGAATGTAGTGTCTTATGACACTGATCTGCGATTCTCTTGAGATAGCTGAGAAATTTGGCATTCTTCGGTGCCCCTAGCAGGGACTGATGTTAGGAGGCTGTCAAAATTATGAGTGATTTGGACTTGTAATTAATTTAAAATTTTAAAATTTTGGAGCTTATAAAATAACATAAAAATTGACTCATTCAAATTTTAAAATGATTGAGAAACTGAAGTTTTTAAATTTTATGCTCTTAAGGTTTTAAAAATAACTGGGACCCTATTTTTTTAATTTTAGACCCTTAAGGCTTTTAAAACATAAAATTTTAGGGTTTAAAAATATAAAAAATTGACTTTAAAGACATAATATTTTTGGGTTTAAAAATATAAAAAATTGACTTTAAGTTTAAGCTCACAAGACAAAAAAATATGTTAGAAATTGTGTCATTCAGATTTAGGGACCTAAAGCTTAGATATCAATTTAAAATTAGGTTTGTCGGTCCTACACTTTTAGGGGGCAAAAAATAATTCAAATATTAGGCCTTTTGAAATTTTAAAATCCCGTCACCAGATTCGCAATACACCTATTAGCGAACAGAAGATTGTGTTTTTTTAAAGCCTAAAATCATATACTTTTATAAATACTTTTTAAGTTCTCAATGATTTCAAAATCTCAGGGTTATCTCTTAAGTCAATTGTTATATCTTGAAATGCGAACCCATTTTTAAGACTTAGAAGGGGTCCACTTGGGATCCTTTGTAAAGTTCATATTAAAATTCATGGCTAAAAATTTATGCAAGTTTTTAAAGCTTATGAAAAGATAATCAAACACATAAAATTTAAACCCCGCATGCTCCAATCAACGTATTAAATACTCAAATATTAAGTTTGAGAATGTTGCGCTAGCTAATCGGGTCACTTTGTCGATAGGACAGGGTTGTAAGTTTCACCCAATTAATCTGATCCTCCTCGTTAGGACTGGAGTTAAATCCAGTAATTTTGAAATAAACGTTCATATTTTAGATAAAAAATTTACAAGTCCAAATCACCTAGTCTGATTCTTTTTTCTATAAAGATAGCGGTAGATTATAGTTTAAAAAGCTTAAACTAACAAAACTAAATGTTCCTCATTCAGATATAAAAGTTTCAAATACTTAAATTCTCGATGATGTGTGTTGATATAAAATTTCAACTGAAGTGGTCAATCTTTTAAATTAAAATTTTTAAAATAGTTAACTAAAATATTTATGTCAAAATAAATGATTAAAAGCTAAAAGGAAATTCCATCCACCATCTGAAATATTTTGTCGATGGTGATAAATTTTTTATTTACTTCAACTCATCAAGAGCGAATGTTATATCAATTGCATATTTATATTCACAGTCAAAGTAATTGCATGCCAGTAAAGACGTGACCGGAGTACTTTGTTCGTGTGGTTTGACCAAAGTTTCTACAAAGTAGCGGTTACGACCAGGGCTCTTTGACCAGGTGGTTGCCGCCAATTGACAAAATTATATTATGATCACAGTCTCAACTCGTATGTTCCACAAGAATTTTATATCTTTTGAGTTGTGAATCATAAGTGTACAATTGATTGACACAAAACCTTCGGTTAGCTAAGGTCGACTTAAATTTATCCATTTTTATAAATATATATCTCATATCTACAAGGATCTCTTCAACGACGCAACTCATGGCTGCTGACAAGAATCTTTGTGTCATGATGGGTCGACTACCTCCTCTTACTAAGTAAATCAGGGAACATGAGAGCCCGGGATGACGAAACCATGTCATATTGATCGGGTTTCGTCTTCATTCCCCCACCATCCACTTTATGCTCCAAGCGATCAGTTGTGCAACTAAATCCTAAGTGTGATGCGATTATATGTTCAACTTCCAATTTTTAATGACTAATCTTAATCGAAAGTGCTCTCTTGTTATTGGGATGGGTAATTAATTATAGGGGCTTACGCCTATTGCTCGAACCCCATATAAAAAATTTCTAACAAAATGAAGGCGAAATCTCTGGGTAGCGTCTTATCTACAATCCGATATGTCTTCTGAAAATTCGACCTTTCAAGGCTCTTTCAAAACAAAATAAAATCAAATACAGAGAATCCTCGGAGCGGTCGTTAATTTTTCAGAGCCCATAGATTTCTTGCGACTCTACTGGGAGAGCCTGCTTAAGTGCTTAACCTCTTCTCGCCTGTGAAATCCCGCTTTAGTGCTTAATCGCTCCCGCTCTCCCCTTTGGTTACAAGCGGACAAACAAGAACCCACAAATCTTTTCTGTAATGTTTTCCTATCATCTCTCATTCCTTTATGCTGTAAAAATATCGTTTGTGATTCCCCGTTCAAATCTTCGAAGTCTTGTCGCACTACATCAAGCACAAGTTTGCACAATTCCTCCACTTTATCTTTCTTTTTTTTGTTTCTCGCAAGTTCTCTTTTACCCGCAAGTTGTAAGCTTTTCCTAAGTTATTCTCTAGCACATCCCTCCTTGTATTTGTGTGTAATTCTCGAATTCTCCCTCAGTTTATGTTGGCTTTTTCCATGTTCACGCGATTGATTCTTCGCGCGTTGCCGTTCTTTATGTTGAAAACCTGTCGCTCTATTCGTTCCCCTCACAAGAAACATATCTCTCGATCCCTGTAAAGACCTCCTTGTTGAGTCTCCCCGCGATCTTCTTTCTGTCTCACCGAGGCTGTGCAAAGTATCGTTAATCATGCGGTTGATGCCTTCCTTTGCACTTAGCTCATGCCCTAAAGCCTCTGGACTATTTTTACTCCTTGATGCGCCTCACGAATAAAATCCCTGCATCGAAATGCCTCTACTCGCCTGATTTCCTTCTGCTAGCTGCACGTGACCCTGCTGCGTCACCCTATCACGTCTCCCTGTCGCGATAGCCTTTCTCTGCCATAATCCACTACATCTCTCGTAAATCGCATGAAAGGTGTCTCCTACCTCTGCTTCGCATTCGAGCCTTCCCTGCCCTAGTCTCGAACAGTCAAACTCCTCTGTTATCTTCCCTCAGGCGACTCGAACCATCACATTAAATCTAGCACAGCCTGGTCATCTATTCCCACCAGAGTACTTGCCCAAGATTTATGTCCATTTTTTTTAATTATTGTTCATTTTATTTTATTGTGTGATATTAAAAAAAAGAGAAAATGTGTGTTCTATTTTCATTTTATTGTCGTTGTCATCGTCAACGCCGTCAGGGCTTGGAAAGGTATAAAAGTGGGGCATATGGAAAACTTTTTTGAAAACAACCATTCGAGGAAAGCAAAGTACCCGTTAGGCGGGGAAAAACAAACTCATTTATAAAATTCCTTTAAAATTATGGTTTTACGCTTTCTTGAAATTACAGTATTGAGGAAATTAGCAAGTCTTTTCTAAAAAATTTCATTCAAGGAGAGCACAGTACCCGTTAGGCGAAGAAAATTACGAACTTGTCTGGAGAAGTATGTTTAAAATCGGGAACTCTTTGGTTGTGATTTGAAATTTTCTGTAGGTATTTTGAAGGCTCGTTACATCTTTTGAGATCGCGGGTTAAATATTTTTTTTGCTCTTCGAGCAGAGTATCTTACGAAACTGATTATCGATTTTTTTGAGATAGCTAGAAAGGCTGACATTCTTCCATGTCTCCTACCGGTGGTTGACAATGGGAGACTGTTGAAATTCCGAGTGATTTGGAATTGTAATTAATTTAAAATTTTAAAATATTTGAGCTTATAAAATAACATAAAATTTCATTCACAAGAATTTTAAAATGATTGAGAAACTTGAGCTTTTAAAATTTAAGATTTTAGGATTTTAAAATATGAGTGGCCTGAGTTTTTTTTTTAATTTAGGCTCTTAGTGCTTTTAAAATATAAAATTTTTGGGCTTAAAAATATAAAAAAATTGATCTTAAAATTTAATCTCACAAGACTACAAAATATATATTTTGAAATTTCTCCATTCAGATTTAGGCGCATAGAGCTTGAAAATCAATTTAAAATTATGTTATTCGAAGTTAGGCTTCTATGGGATGAAAAATAATTCAAATATGAAACCTTTTGAAATTTTAAGATCTTGTCACCGGATTTGTAATACGTCTACTAGCAAACAAAAGATTGTCTCTTTTTAAAGCCTAAAATTACATACTCTTACAAATATACCAAGTTCTTAGTGAGTTCAAATTCTCAAGTTTATCTCCTAAGCCAAATGCAGTACCTTGAAATGTGAACTCACTTTTAAGTCTTAGAAGGGTTCCACTTGAGATCCTTGTCAAGTCCATATTAAATTCATGGCTTAAAATTTATAAAAGTTTTTAAAGCTTATAAAAGAATATTCAAACACATGAAATTTAAAGCCTGCATGTGCTCCAACCAATATATTGAATGCTCAAATGCTAGATTCGAGAATGTTTTGCGGGATAATCAAGTCGCCTTGTCTATATTGCAAGGTCGTAAGTCCCATCCAACTAGGTCGATCATTCTCCTCGCAAGGACCGAAGTTGAAGAATCTAGTAATTTTGAAATAAACGTCCAAATCCTAAAATAAGTCCAAATCATCTAGTCTAATTCTCCTACATATAAAGATAGGAGTCGACATGGCTTATAGTTTGAAAAACTTAAACTAACAAAACTAAATGTTCCCCTCGTTAAGATATAAAAGTTTCAAACACTTAAATCTCTGACGATGGCCGTGTAGATCTAAGGTTTCAACTAGAGGATTTTAATGTAGTCAACTAAAACACTCTTATTAAAATAAATCATTAAAAGCTAGAAGCAAATTTTATCTACACTCCGCAATAGTTTGTTGATCATGACAAATTTTTTATTGAATTTAGCTCATGAAGAGCGAATTTTATATCAAATGCATCTCTATATTCATAATCAGAGTAATTGCATGCTGGTAAGGACATAGCCTAAGAACTTTGTCCGCATGATTTAGCTTTAAGACTCCATAAAGTAGCAGTTACGACCATAGTCCTCTGACTAGGCAGTTGCCGCTAAATGACAATTATATTACGATTACGGTCGCAGTCCATATATTTCCCAACAGTTATCTACCCTTGTGAATCATAAGAGTAGAATTGGTTGACACAAAGCTTTTTGTTTGTTTAGGTTTTTTTTAAATTTGTCCCCTTAGACAAATATCCACCTAAAATCAACAAGGATTTCATAGATGACGTAACCCATGACTGGTGACAAGAATTCCTGTCAGGTTGGGTGACTCCCTCTAACTAAGTAGATCAGTGACCACGATGATCCGAGTTGACGGGACGATGGGATCTTGATCTTGATCGGATTTACCCCACCATCCGTTTTAAGCTCCAAGTGATCAAATTTACAACTAAATCTTAAGTCTGCTACTATATATGTTCAATTTTCAATTTTTAATAACTAGCTTTAATTGAAAGTGATTTCCTATTATCGGGAGGGGTAATTAACCATAGGGGCTTGCGCCTATGAGAAACATCAAATGACAGTTCAAAAAGTTCTCGAAAAATGATGGCAAAATTTCTAGGTAATCTCTTATCTACAATCAAATCTGCCTTTTGAAAATTTGACCCTCCAAAGCTCTCTTAAAATAAAATAAAAATAAAAATACTGAGAGTTCATGAGGAACGGTCGTGATATTTCAGAGTCCACAAAGTTTTTAACAGCTCTCTTTATCATGCTTTATTTGCTCTTTGGATAACTCTCACTTATTCAATTTATGTTGTTGTTGGGTACCTCAATTTAAATAATTGTGTTTCATGCTTTTTATTTCTTGCGTTAAGCTAGAAATTTTATTTTTGTCCTCATTATATTTTACATAAAAAAAAAAAACTTGCAAAATTGAGCCTCGCTTGCCAATACCTATTAGAATCCTCCAACAGTGATTCAAGTTGTCTTTGTAGGAATTGTTGCAACAAAGAGAACAAAAAATCATATAATGCGCTATGGAAGACCTTTCAGTTTAACATTGCTTTCAATATATTCTTTATTTTATGTCAACTTAAAAAACTTTTATTTTCTTAGGATTTCTAGATAAAATGAGATGTAAATTATGTTTCTTTTTTCTCCTCTTCTCTGTGCATAGGCTTGGTATTTCCATCTATTTTTTTTATTCATCAGTGTTCTATCCCACTAAGTTATATAGTTTTAAACTGCAAATTCTCTCTTTAACTGGGTATTCACTGCTGATAGTAGTTGGATTTGTTTTCAATTAAAACATTTTTAATTTAAATATTTCATGGTTCAGAAAATCTAATGTTCCTTTCAATGTAATTATTTATTAGGTATTTTCTTAATACTACTAAAGCAATTATTTAATCAAATTATCTTAATGGTCAATGTGAATGTGATGTTTTGGTTTTATTTGAGTTGTTGGTTGTGATTAAAGTGACTTGAAATAGAAAATTAAATAAAATAAATTAATTTGATTTGAGTCTAATTTAATAAAGCTGAAATTATATATTTAGTGTTTTTGTGTCCATTGTAAACTTTGGTATTCTGGTAAGAGTCGCACAAGAAATGGTGTAGGTGTAATTATAGATAAGAGTTTGAAAGATAATGTTGTAAAAATTAATAGAGTTGGTGATAGAATTATAGCCCTTAAGATTATCATTGATACTAAGAT
>NW_018164472.1:588174-626614 GCF_001263595.1 Phalaenopsis equestris | reverse complement strand
GAAAATATAAAATATAAGAAGTTATGTTATAAAAATTGGTTTAAATGTAAAAGCTTAGAGAACTGGAGAAAATATCAAACGGCTCGCAGGGAGTCTAAAAGAACAATCTGGGATGAAAAAAATTCTGCTTTTAATGATCTTTATAATATATTGAGAAGGATAATCAACATTAACTAAGGAGGGTGAAAAATATATCTATAAACTAGCCAAATAAAGTGAAAAGAAAAGTAAAGATTTAACTCACGTAAAGTGTATTGAAGATGAAAATCAAAAAGTAATTTTCTTAGACAAAAATAAAGATATTCAACATAGGTGGGTGAGTTACTTTGATAAACTTTTTAATGAAGTTTCTGAAAATACGATCGAACTTAGTGATTTTAATATCATGAATAATAATAAAACGTTTCATTTTTACCGTCGCATTAGCAAAAAAGAGGTTGAGGAGACTTTAAAGAAAACCAAAGGTGGAAAGTCTGTAGGACCTGATGATATCCCAATTGAAGTGTGGAAATATTTGGGAGATTTGGTAGTTTCTTGGCTTACTAAACTCTTTAATATTATTTTAAAAACTAAAAAGATGCCTGAGGAGTGGAGGAAGAGTATTTTGGTCCCCATTTTTAAGAATAAAGGGGTTGCACAAGAGTGTGCAAATTATAGAGGAATTAAGTTGATGTGTCATACTTTAAAATTATGGGAGAGGGTAATTGAACATGGGTTAAGACTCTTGTGCACATTCAATCATACAATCTCCTTAAATTATATATATGATTAGATTATATGTAGAGATGTTAATTAGGCACAATATATGTATCTATTTCTATTATGGGATGTTGAGATTATTGAGAGAGTCATAAAAGAGTATGGGTGGAAGAGGCTATAGATTAAGAATTTATTTCTAATGAAATTCTTTTAGTGTTTCATCCCTTGATGAGGATGTTATTCTACAAAGTCAGTAATTTGACATTCATACATCTTTTCCCATATATGCATCTTTTAATAGTGAAAAGTGGCTTTGCCCGATATGGCAATAAATGATTTCCATTGACATTCGAGGGAGTCGAGAAGAACCTATTATGACTTAAATTAATCAAGGCCATATGAAATATATACATATCTCATACCTAATTAACACCTTGATATTCATAAATATCGAGGTGTTAATTAGGCATTAGATATGTATATATTTTCTTTTATGCGGTGTTGATATTTTTGAGAGAAGTAATAAAAGAAGATGAGTGGAAGAGGCTATGGATTTATGAAATCCTTATTGCGTCCCATTTCTTCTACAAATGTGAGTAATATGGCATTCATATATCTTTTCCCATCTATTCATCTTTTAGCAATGAAAGTGGCAGTGGTATAAAAGAAAATGAAGTAAAAACCATAAAATGAAAGTGGCAGTGGTATGGCTATTAAGTTCAATGTTTATAAGTGTGGATTCAAGATTATTGCAAATCCTTTGGTGTCCCACCCACTTGTCGTATTTCCTCCATAGTAATTTATTGGAGAAGAACTTGACAATAAATCTAACCTATGCTATGGTTGCCACAGTTTTGGTGACATGATCATTATCTAGAATTTTCGAGTTTCCAATGATGGAATAGGGCGTGGTTGGATTGAATGAGATGTGGGGACAATATTAATTATTGCAATTTATGGTGGATCTGTAACAATGATATTTGTTTCTTGAATTCCAATCATCATACGACAATTATGAGGAACCCAACACACTAATGTGCATTTAATGCTATCTTTAATTCATTGACTATCATTGGAATTATCGTGCAATTCAACGAGTAGCTGGATTGGATGTTCTTGAAGACCTACGTAGATTGTGCAGATGTTGAGAGAACTATGCAAATGGGGAGCAACCCTCATGGTTGTGAGAGAATATTTTGCGAAGAGATTTTTGAGAATGGGAAGGACCCTCCCAAGAACGAGGAGAAACACTTGATGACCAGCGAGTGGTTCTTGTGAACCTTTGGATGCTTTTCATTCTGATGTAATTGTCTTGCCACGTGTAGGGCTAAGATAAAGCTTTTTGAAGACGTGAAGATAAAAAAATTACACCATCCCTTCCTATACGCGTACAAGTAAATTTTCAAGTCAAGTTGCATTATGTGAGGACTTATTTGATTTTCTTCTATGCCCTTTTCTTTGTTATTCATAATTATGCTTAAAGGGTTTATTTAGTGATAATATTTGGCAAACCATGCCTTTACAGTAATTGACGCCACATTTAAATTAGTGCTCACTTTCTCGGAGATGAAGCCTTGCACTTGATTGGGAGCAGGGAACAAAATAATGGATCACTTATTCATTATTGATGGGGTATCTGATCCGAGCGAACTTGATATGATAATTATATGTTTTTTTCAAAAAATCATTTAAGTTTGACATTTAAAATACTATCAGATAGGTTTTGTATTAGCTTATCACATTAATTTGAGCTTCAAAATCAAAATATTCAGTTTAAATCAATGTATTAAAGTTATGTATTACATGTTTGTTTGAAGAAATTATTGATTAAATATGTTACCAAAAGCGGTATTTATCTGATGCATACCCGTGGGGATTAGATAACCCCCACACAATTATATTTATTTTGAACCAAGTCAACTACCACAATTGACTTATTAATTAATTTCATCGTAAAATTTATATTTTGTAATCTATTTAATCAAGTTTCATTTTGTGTGGTTTGAATTCTTTCAAAAATCAATAATGGCAGCAGCATAATAATTTTTATCATTAAGAGTTCAATTGATGACCACATATTAGGGTATTATTATTATTATAGTTTTTTTTTTCTTTGACCACATATATTTATCGAATTAATTTACAAGTTTGGATTTAATTTTGGAGTGTAATTGTTGATATTATTTTTTACGTTCTGGATTAAGTTGCTGTCATATTATTTTAGGCCAAGTTGAAGGTTAAAGTTGGGTGTGATTATTGCTTGGTATCATACTTCCTATTAAAATGTTTATTTACCCATCAGCGCGAGATATTCAGAAGATGGAAATTCATTTTTTTTTAGCAAATAGAGTGATGTGTTTTTCTTTATTATTATATTTTTCAGGGTAGCTTAGATAATCAGCTGTTCTTTGACAGGAAAATAACTAGCATCGAATTTAGAAGTTGATGTTTTTGTGGTCCTCCAGGCCTTTGTTCTCCCTAGCTTATTCATTTAAATGACTTTATGTGCCTATGATTAAATACACGTTTTAACAATTAGTTTATCAGAAATGAATTTCTTGCACCTACTACTCTGTTTTCATTCCATTGCATCTGTTATTCCGTGATGTTAATTCTTTTCTTTGGACTGACAATCTTAAATATCTCCCTTTGTTTTATAGTTTGATAATGGAGATCTCTCTGGATAAATCTGGGATCGTCCACCTTAGATGCTTGTAATTCAGGTGAATCTCTTCATGATCGAATTTAATTTATTTCATGAAAACCTTGCACGTTTCAAGAAGACTTGAAAGTTCAATGTGTTGGATTATGATTGAATGGATGGTTTTTAAACATAATCTGGATATATTGACATGGTTTACAAAATGTCTAGGGTTCAAGCCTCTTACTTTTAAGGGTAGTGTGGGATAATAGTAATCTTCTGCGCGTAAAATCTCAAACAAATGCTAAAGGTCTCACGTACAGAAACTTTATCAAATTCTTTCTTGCAGTCTCCACCCCGTGAACATCTGTTTTTGCATATTACGCATTAAATCGTGTCATAATTAAAAATAGAACCGTTAATCTTGTTTTTTTGCTCCGAGATATGTTAACCCTTCTTCCTCACCTTTTTTTTCTTATTTTTACTATCCCTAACTTGATTGGGCTTTTTCTGCGCGCTGTTGTACATGCATAACCACTGGAGTTATAGTATCTTCGTTAAATATCAATCATGTCTTTTC
Organism: Phalaenopsis equestris; assembly: GCF_001263595.1. Taxonomy (NCBI): domain Eukaryota; kingdom Viridiplantae; phylum Streptophyta; class Magnoliopsida; order Asparagales; family Orchidaceae; genus Phalaenopsis; species Phalaenopsis equestris. The sequence goes on along the minus strand of NW_018164472.1, from coordinate 622,694 downwards.
AACATTTTTATTTCCCAAACTTTTCTAATTTCATCAGACAATCTTCTTAACTTTCCCATTCTTGCTCATTCAATTTGGTTACTATTGTAATATTTGTTTCCTAACATTGGGATGGGTGCATCATAACTGGTATAATATTAGTTTTGTTAATTAACTTTCAATTTCTTTTTGTAGTCTTGGCATTTCTCTATTTCAAACATTCATTCATCTTTAACTCTATAAGTTTGTCCTTGCCCATATCTTTCATATTTGATAAGTAAATCAAAAGCATTATACCTATCAAACTTGGCTATTATCCGGATGTTGAACAATCCAATTTCTAACCAATCTGTGGTTGGCTTAAATTCGGCTCGAAGGTTTTGAATATGACTTGAGCTCGGTGTTTGGCTCATTGAATTGATTTCAAGTCAATTCAGCTTAAATTGTATCGAGCTCAATCTAGCTTGAAATCGAAACAAATTGGGTCGTACAAAGCTAATTGCATATGCTATAGCTCGGAAATCAAATAAGCTAGCTCATTCCAATCTAACTAGCTAAAAATTAATGAGTACAAAAAAAAAAAAAACTTCTGTATTTTAAAATTTAATCTAGCATTTTTTTCAAATATATTTATTTATATATATAAGATATTATTTATAAAAATTTATTTTGGGGTAATTCAATTTATTTAAATTGTGTTTCATGCTTCTTATTTCTTTCGTTTTATTTGTAATGTTAGAATTATTTTTTACATTAGAATCCTTCAACATTGATTAAAGTCTTCTTTGTAGGAATTGTTGCCGCAAACAGAACAAAAAATCATATGATGCCAATGGAAGATCGTCCAGCTGAACTTTGCTTCCGATTTATTCTTTTTTTTGTGTTGGTTAATGTCAACTCAAAACCTTATTTCTGGATAAAATGAGATGTAAACCAAGCTTCTTTTTCCTCCTCTTCTCTGTATATAGGCTTGGTATTTTCATCTACATTTTTTGTTCGCCAGTTTCTATCCCACTAAGTTATATAGTTTTAGGCTGTAAAATTCTCTCTTTGGCTGGGCATTCAAAGTTGAATGTATTTGGGTTTGTTTTCAATTGAAAATTTTAAATCCAATTTCTTTTGTGCTTTAGAAGATGCATTGTTGTTCCTTTCAATGGTCAATGCCAATGTGATGGTTTGGTTGTATTTGAGTTGATGGCTGTGATTAAGATGACTTGGAATAGAAAGCAATTATAAAAATATATATATATATATACATTGATTTGAGCCCAATTTAATAAATGTCTTTTATAGATTGAACATTGAGTCTAAACATCTTTGTTTTACTCTTGACTTTGCTCCCGGAAGTGGAAGTCCTTTCAGTACATTAATCATGAAGTTATTTGGGTATATGCTTTAAGATTTGTTCCGAAGGGCAAAGTTGGGGAGATGAAGGAAAGAAACAAATGATGATGGGGAGCATTTACATGCATGCCGCTAACACAAACTTTATTTTTGTCATTTATACCACCCAAAACTTTAATATAACATTAAAAATCTCACTATTTTAACTTATATACATTTTTATGCACAGGTAAGGTGGCATGTATGGATGTAAATCTCCCTCTAATTTTCAATTGAGCAAACAGATTGAGGGGCATGGAATGATGGGAACGGATGACGGGCGGTCAATATTGTTTAAGACTGGCTTTCTATGGTATTGACGTTTAATATGTTACTGCATGTTGATGTGGAGTATGTTCAAGTAAGAGACCTTTTTGAAAATTGAGATATTGAAATAATGTCCATGTATTCCGTATAACATCAATCATATTATCATTTTTATTTTTGAAAATTGAAATAGACCTTTTCATGTTTAGGTAAATCGGTATGTATGTAAAAACTGAAGTTTCAGTGTTAGATTTGCAAATGCATAGGAATTGAGTGGTATGTATGTAAATCTTCCTTTTATTTTTAACTCATTTAATCCGATGAATTTTGCATTTAAAGTTCTTACAAATCATTTGTTGATCCCTGGATTACATTTTGGATCCATTCTTTGATTTGTTTCTGCTTAAGACTGAGTTCATCTTCCGTTATCAGATTAATAAAAGCCATCTTTTTGCAGGTTAAGAGGAAGGCTCAGAACGTTGGGCCTTTTGATTGCACCAAATACAGTATAAAGCCATTGCTTGGGGTGGAATAGCTTCGTTTCTTTTTAAATTTTCAATTAGTAGGGGTTTTGGGTGTATTAGGAGATTGTCTGTGGCTTATTTGGGTTGTTTGATATTAAATGGAAAACATAAATTGAAGTTGATTTATTCTTATTTTCTTTGATTTTAATAATAGGAACAATTATGTACAGAGCGCCCGAAATATTGCTGTTAAAAAATCAAGCACTATCTTTCATTCATTTTTTTTTTCAAATTCTCACTCAAATAACAATATTTATGATAAAAACCTCAACCAATATTTTTCATTCGTATCAAATTCTCAATGATTTGATCGTGACACACATAAATTAATTGATTCAATAGTTCAAAAAATCACATTGGAGGCTTGATTTGTAAATATAAATTTTTTTTTTTGGTGGCTGGCAGCATTGGTGGCTGGCAGCATTGATCAAAACAAAATCCTTAGCATCTCGGCTGCAGACTAGATAGACATCATGGTGGTCCTAGAGGGTCTTGATCCGCTCATCCCTTGACCCTACATCAAGAGTTCATTGATTAAGAAGAATTATATCGGTTGCCTTTTGTTGCTGGGTCCTTGGTGGCGGATTTGCTGGTTTTGAGACCTCCCTCACATAGATTACTGACTCGCGCGGCTCTTGCTCCACACTTATGACCGTCATGACGTAGCAAGTGTTGGATTGCTCCAGGTTACCTCTGACGGTGATCACCTCTTTGTTGCCCCAAAACATCTACGCTACGTGGTACATCGAGGTAACGGTTTTGAAGTTGTTGAGCAGGGGCTGACCGAAGATGGTGTTGTAAGCCGGCGGATAGTCAACAACTAAAAAATCTTTCATATTTGTGAATTGTTTGTCGGTTTCCCTACAAGTAATTAACGAGACAATAGTTCCCAAGACGTCTTTTCTCTTGCTATAAAACAGGTCGATTGCGTCAGTCAACCGATCATTTCTGAGACCCACCTTATCAAACATTGAGACATTAATATCTTAATATTTTAAAGCAAATATATTAATATTTTTACTAGTTATTTCTTGTGTGAATGTAATATTTTTTAAGATTGATGTTTTAAAGGCTTCGAGATATCATGGCAGAGGGGTAAAAGGTTAAATTGATAATTATGTGAAGATTGGTGTTGCACAATTACAAGAATATTATGTTGTTAACTGGGAAATGACTAATTGACCTTGAGTGGTGATGAGAACTTATGTAATGATGTGATTTTATCATGTCATTTTTTTAAATTTGGGGTATTTACATACATACCACACAATTCATATGTATTTGTATTTACATATCTAAGACATTGACTTTATTTTTTACATTTATACCACCTAAAGTTTCATATCACATTAAAAATACCAATTTTCTTGCTTTTAAAAAGTGAAGCACACCTAAAAGGTGGCATATATGTGAAATTGAAGTTTAAGTTGTCACATATATTAATTCATAAGAATATAGTGGTATGTATGTAAATTTCTCTTAAATTTTTTTATAGTTTTTGTTAAAGTGAAATCTTAAGATTTAAGGGTCTGTTTAGGATCACTTTCTATATTTTTAAGTCTATTTTGTTTTTGTTATGTATTATGTTTTCTATTTTTAGAAAAAAATGTTTGATAAGAGTTCTGATTTATATGTTTTTAAAAACAAAAAATATAAAACTTCTTTAAGTCGGTTTTTTTTTTTTAAAGAAAAATTATGCTTTTAATAAAATGGGTTTGGTTTACGTGCGCTCCTGTATTAAACTCTGCCGCCCATGGAGCATACAACATTTTCATTGCTTCACCTAACATGAAGCATTACCTGTGGACGGACGGTCGACGGACAGTGGCAAGTAGGGGGACGGGCGGGTGGCAACAACAGCCGGTAGGGTCTGGTGGCGGGGGGGGGTGGGCCGGGTCGGCTGTAGGCAGGAGCTGGCAAAGGTTAGATGGGCGACGACGGGCTATATGCGAGGACATTGTTGACTATAAGTGAGGGCTGCAACGGCGGGGGGGGAACCCCGGTAATTAGCGATGGTGGACAAGGCAGGGGCCAGCAGTGGTTGGCAGTGGCCTGTGGCTGGCTGCAGCGAAGGTAGGTAGCGACCGGCATCAGGCGGGCATCACTGGCGGGCTTGGCGAAGGGTTGTTTTGATATTTTAAAAACAGTCAAAAACCTATTTTTTCTATTTTTAATATTTTAAAAACAAAAGTGTTCTCCTAAAGAAAAACATAAATAAAACAAAAAATAGATAAGCGGATATTATTTTTAAGTTTTCCTATTTTTTATTTTCAAAAATAAAAAACAGAAAATAAAATTTGATCCCAAATGGCCCCTTTAGTTATATATTTTTTTATGAAATTTGGATAACAATATGTATTTTTGAAAGAAGTTAATTAATTTCTTGTTGGTTTAAAATCAAATGAGCTAGCTAAAAATCAACCCAATGATTTTAGTTGGCTCCTAATCAAATAGAATTGGATGGATTCCTAATCTAATTTTGATCTACTAAAATTTTATTTGTTTGAGTTTTGGGCTACAACTAAACTCAATTAGAATTCAAATAATTTCAATCTTATCCTCCACCTTATCTCAAGGTGCTGAAAGGTTTAGAATTGTTAAAGCATTTGTGTATATCAAAAATCAATCTTCATGCGCCAAAGTTAGTAGTCAACAAGGCTTATGACCTTGATTTAGCCCAACTGTCCGTAAGACCGACTTTCGTTGGAGTGACCCGCTAAACTCACTCTCTGATCAACTATTTGTCTTATATTAGCGATCAAGCTGACTTGTCGAATTGTCCTAACGAAACAACTCACTGAACTGGTATGAAGATTCCATTTTTCGAATTGACTAATCAAATTGTGGCGCTGCACTTTCGAGCATTATGTAGGTCTTCTTCTACAATTGCCAACCGTTCCACTAACTTGCCTTAAGATTCCTTATAATTCATTCTTTTTACATCTAAATGGTCCTTAGTCAGGTCAACAAGCACCAACCTTTCCTCGGTAGGCATTGTTACGCCCCCCTCAGAAGCTAAAAAGCTATAAGCCAATACCAAACCTGTAAAGATCCCGTAAAAACTGCCTCTATTTGAGATATTCTATCACTTTTTCACTTTGAATCTCTACAAATAGAAGAATATTATATTTGACCAAAAATGAGGGATCATCTTATAATTAAAGGTCATGTTACCTCCCAAAGATTGTTCAATACGAGAAGGTTCTTGCAACTTTTGGTTTTGCTCGCATTGTTCGGAGCAATCATCATTGACTCTGACAAAACACCTAGGAGAGGTCTCTTGGCCAACTCGCCAATTAGTCAACATATAGACATTTAAACATAAATGTGAAAATCACAATAAGGTTAACAAATCCCTCATACCTTATGTCATAGCCAAAAGTAGAGTATGACATCTTCATTGTCCAGACTGAATTTAGGAAACACTATTCACGCTAATCTCTTCCAGTCAGTCATACATTCCAAGAAAATACTCTTCGGTAGGATCATTTAGATCAATGGTGATGCCTCTCGATGGATCAACTCTTGGTGGGGACACTGCTTTAACTTCAATCGGAGCAACATCCCTTGCCTCATCCAGGATAGACCCCACTATACTAATATCTTTTGAAAGAGATCACCAAAGAGTTATTTCCTTGATTAATTATTCCTCCTAGAACAATCTTATCTTTTTTCACACATCCATCTTATTTAAACATTGTCCCCTTTCTCTTAAGGAGGGCATTCATCAACAACACCTCTCTTGAAACCTTTCCTTTCACCTTAGGATAATCTCCTATTCTAGGATATCAAAGGACATGTTTGTTGAATCCAAGAAGAAGGGAAAATTTTTTTTAAACGATGAGTTTGTAACCTCTACTAAATAGAAAGCTAAACTTCAATAGGATTACATAACTTCCAGGAGTAGTGATTTTAAATGTTGATTTATTAATTTTTCTACTTGGCAAGGTAACACTATTAGCTTGGAGGCCTAACGATAACGTCACAAAATCTCACTTCAAAATATATGACAAATATCCCCTACAAAATTAAAGCTACAATGGAAAACATAATGTCGATAATTCTATCGACACAGAGAAATTCTCAAAATTCACTCACTTTCATCATTACTTATAACATCTAAATTTGATAAAATGAGAGAATTATAATGCTCATCCATTCATGACTACTATGTGAGAAAAAAACCAAAGTTCCCAAACAAATAAAAGCATTGCCCTTGCTTAAGAGGCTAAGAAGACTCTCTATAGGAGAGCTAAGACTCCCAGGAAAATGACAAACTAAGTTCAAAATTAGAGGAAAAAAATACCACTCCATATAGGATAATTACAACTTCTAAGAGGGAGAAATGTAAAAACACAACAAGGGTAGCACTCAGTTTTGACCAACAATGGATCATAATATAAGCATGAATTGACCTGAAACATATTTCAAGATCGTATTGGATACATCTATGCTATCTCACGAATGGGCCCCGAGAAACATCGACATCTCGCCGAACACAATACTTCTTGCTACTCATGCCAATAAGCCATGGTATAAAAGCTAGATTTCTTTCATTCTCTTATTCTTCTTGCACCAATCTGTCAAATGAATAAGATAATCTGAGAACAAAAAATCACACAAAACAGGCCTTGTGAGTCTAATTTAGCCCAACTGTCCGAAAGACATGACTTTCATTAGAGCAACCCACTAACCCCACTAGTCGATTTGCCATTTCTTGTACTAGCTGTAGAGTTGACTTACAGCTCGTCGAACTGGTCTGACAATTCCATTTGACGAACTGACCAAGCAGACTCACTAGCTTAGCCCACTTCATCGACAATTCTCGTAACTATAAGAACACAAAAGTCAAGTTTGAAACCAAGAATTGACATGTCACATTTGCATTTATGAGTTGCCTTACGCACACGTTGCGGTCTTTTCAACTAGCCAATGCATTTAGATTTTGTACAACAAGACTTGCATTTTATTTTATTTTATTTTTTGTATATGTATAACATGAAAAGAGAGATTAAATGAAGCATACACACCCCAAATTTTTGGGGGACCTTGCACCATGACTCCAACAAAACTTTTCTCGCCCCATCTTATGGTTAGATCTTCTCATCTGCTATGTCTGAGGGGGATTACAAAGCATAACGTATAGTTTAGGCGTGGAGAATGTATCCATCATCTTCACCCACTTTTTATTTTGAGTTTTCTTTCTTGTTGTGTAAGCTTACGGACTATAGCAAAACCCGAAGTCCTAAAACTTCTTCTTGCAGAAGATTTACATATCTAACATTTAAACTTCAATTTTTACATGCATTCCACCTTAACTATGTATGAAAATGTATATTTCACTATTTAAAAGTTAAAATGGTGATATTTTTGATATGATATGAAAGTGTTAAACCTTATAAATGTAAAATGCAAAGTTTAGCTATTTTGCATGTAAATACATAAAATTTGGAGGTATGTGTGTAACCACCCCATTATATATCACATAATAATAATAATAATAATAATAATAATAATAATAATAATCTTTTTATGCTATAAAAATAATTTTTTATCAATTGCATCGCTTAATATTATGTCATCTAATAAGTATAATATATTTTATACGAACATGAGTAGCATCAATATTTCAGTATATAATATATTGATTAGAAATAAAATAAACAACTCGTGGTTTAAAAACCATACCTGATTAGTCGATTCGACCGTGAACCGGCCATAGGTCCGAATCCTATTCTAAGGAATTGTTCTGTTCACGGACATTTACAAACATACCAACTAATTTTTATGTATTTTATATATCTAACAACTAAACACTATCTTTTACATTTGTACCGCACAAATTACTCGTATCACATCAAGAAAATCATTATTACCAAAATAATTAATTTACATACAAACCCCTCAATTTTATTTAGGGTCTTCAACATATATATATACATACATATATATATACATATATATAGCACCCAAAATTTTTCATTTTTATCTTACATCTAAAATTTCATAATTACAGTCATCAAGCGAAAAGTAGAACTCATTATGAGCTTTTAATTGTCAAATCCATCTTTTCATCCATATGTAAAGTGCTATGTGTGCAAAAATAATAGTCTAGGTGTAAGATAGGTAAATCCATAAGAATTGGGTGCTACGTATGTAATTTAATATTTTATTTATTTACATATCTAACACAAACTCTTATTATTTTACATATATACCACCAAAATTATCAATATCACATATAACATATCACTGTTTTAGTTTTTAAAAAGTGAAATACATGTTTTCATGCATAGATAAAATGACATGTGTTAAAATTGAATTTTAGGTGTTAGATATTTAAATACATACGAGTTGAGTGAGATGTATACCTTATGTATTATCATTTTAAATACATATATAATTTATTAGGACATGTCCGAGCCAATTTTCAAAATATTGAAAGAACTCACGTACTTCCACACTTATTTTAGAGTTTTAGATTAAGGGCCTGTTTGGGGCAGCTGCAGCTTATCCAGCTTCTGCTGATAAGCAGCTTATCCTGATAATCTGCTGATGAGCAGCTGATCCAGATAAGCAGTCTGGCTGTTTGGTTGACGCTTATGAAAAACAACTGATCCTGGAAAATTGACCATTCTGCCCCTGTTCTGAATAAGCAGTTTAGTTGTTTGGTTAGTGCGTTTTGCAAACAGCTTATTTGAATTTTTTTTTAAAATTAAATGAATAATCTGTGCAGCAGAATCTGTTTTTTTCTCGACAAAATTAAAGATCACTGTAAAAGCAATCCAACGCGTGAATGGCAAACACAACAGAAAAAAAGGAAGAAGAAGCTCAAAGAAGACACTGAAATAAATAATGGAGAATAGCAGAAGGAGCAAAGGATAAATAATTCTCACACAACCAGGGGAAGGACAAGATCTAGGTCCCAACCCTCTTCCCATACCCCAACAACATGATTAATTTGATATGTTGGAATATAAGGGGGATTGCTGATCTTCCTTCCTTAAAAAGATTAAAGTATTTAAATAAGAAGTACAAGTGTTGGTGCTTGGTTATCCTGGAACTTTTGGTTCATCAAAATATTTAGAAATATGTTAAAGCCTTCCCAAGGTTCTCTTTTAACACTAATCTAAATAACAAAATCTAGATTTGGAGTAGAATTGAAATGAACTGCAAGATTTTGCTCAATCATTCAAAAATCATACACTGCTCTTTTAACATGGCAAACCAGGTTGGCCAAGCCACTTTTGTTTATGCTGGATCCTCCAAATCAGCAAGAACTGAACTGTGGAGGAGCTCCACAAAATTAGAAGCTTGACAAACACTATCTGGATTGTTGGAGGAGATTTCAACTGCATTGCTTCACCTGCTGAAAAAAAGAGAGGAAGAAATCCTTCTACTAATAACATGACTGAATTCAGGGTTTGTTTGGGGCAGCTGCAGCTTATCCAGCTTCTGTTGATAAGCAGCTTATCCTGATAATCTGCTGATGAGCAGCTGATCCGGATAAGTTGTCTGGTTGTTTGGTTAGCGCTTACGAAAAATAGCTGATCCTGAAAATTTGACCAGTCTGCCCTTGTTCTGAATAAGCAGTTTAGCTGTTTGGGTAGTGCTTTTTGTAAACATCTTATTTGAATTTTTTTTTTAATTAAATGAATAATCTGTGCAGCAAAATCTGTTCTTTTTACAACAAAATTAAAGATCACTATAAAAGCAATCGAACGCTCTAGTTGCACCCGCCTTCCAAGTTGCAGTTGCAAGTATTGGATTATCAACTTCTATTTTCCTAGATAAAGATATTGAAACATGGTTAAATACTTGTGTATTTTGTCACAAGAAAATTATCACGCAATTACTAATCACAATATAATTAATAATTTTATGGGCAAAAGTTATGTAATATAACCTGAAATTCTGATGCATACATAGGAGTGTAATGTCTCCAATGAAATGCTCACAAAATTCAATTCATTCCTCAGCTATTCAAAAACTGTATTGAACATTTCTAATTCAGCTTCACCTTAATCAAGTTCCATCATTCCTTCCTCGAAGCCTCAAGAATCCAAGATAATTATAAAGTGAATAAAATGCTCATCCTCATTACTATCAAGTTCTAGAAATAGAAAACGACTTAGGATAAAAGCAACCCATTGATAAAATAGTAAAGCTAGAACAATAGCACAAGAAAGTCTCTGGAAGCAATATTTCTGATAAACTCTTTTTTTTAAACTCATGGAAAGGTAAATTAAAGGAATGATTTGAAAGCATAAGGCATAGAAGCTCAGCTATGTAATTCTGTCAAAAAAATATAAACGCAAGGAGTGCTATGATGACTTCAAAATAATTAAAAAGTTGAGAGAGAAAGAATGGAAAGCACCGAATACAAGCATATCCAGAATGATTGAAAGCTCATGCTGGCGAGGGCATCGACCAAAATTATTTCAATTTGGAGATTATTAAGTCAATATAAGCACTTAAGTTTAGATGTTAAAAATGTAAATATATCATGGAAGCCAATATATTCTTTGAGACCAATTTTGAGACCAATATAATTTGAGACCAATATAAGCACTTGTTTAGATGTTAAAAATGTAAATATATCATGGAAACAACAACTGCAAGCACCAATATCAAACAAATATGGGAGAAATGTTGTACGCCATTATATACGCCCTTATAGGTATGGGCTGCCGAAGCTCCTTCAACACCAATGCATAGGAAGAGTAAAAATCTACAAGCACCAATATCAAACAAAAATGAGAATCTTCGATTATATATCTTTGTATTAATTTGCAGAATTAACTTTACTTAATATATTTAGATTTTTCCTTCACTAAAACTGAGTTAAAATACAGGAGTTTTTTCAGAAGGTTGTTAAGTCCTGCTGGTTTAACACCTTGCTGCACATCTTCTTTAACAAATAAAAAAATACCCATTGTGGCAACCTATTTATTCTAACAACATGATTGAGCTGCATCGTTTGAAGCAAACATTCATCAAAATTTTAATTTCATATATTGAAAATAACACAGAAGTATTAACACAGAAGTATTGCCTGCTCTTCTTATCAACTGAGCCTGAAAGTAAATTTCATATGAGCCTTTTAAACCGCTGCGCAACCTCCGGCGGACAGCCGCCGAGCTTCCCTCTAAAGGGGACCTGAAACCACGAATTTAATCACCACCACCCAAAATCTATTCCATCGCATGGAACTCATACTAAGAAGCTCAAAAACACAAATTCAACTATAAACAGAACTTCACCAACCACCAGAGGAGCTTTATGGGCAAGCAGTAAGGCATTGAAGAGCTTTCTCAGCTTCTCTCTAAAAATGATTACAACAAACATTCCATGGAGTTTGAGCCCTTCTTCATGGAACCTCTGGTTCAGTTTGACAATGAAGCTTCGGGTGAGAAGAAGGTTGTGCTTGCTGTGACTGTTTCTTCTGCTTTGGGAGTTTTCCGCTTTACAGAGGAAGCAAGGAAGCTTCTCCGCTTTACTCCTGGCATATGGCAGCTTCGGCGGAGCGGAGGAAGACCAGAGAGTCGGCGGAGGAAGCGCGGGTCTTCGGCGGAGGAAGTGTGGGACTTCGGCGGAGCGGAGGAAGACCGGAGAGTCGGCGGCGCCCGAGCAGAGAGGTACTTCGGCCCGAGGAAGAGCGAAGCTGGAGGCGGAGGCGAGCAGATAAGGTTTTAGGGCAAACAGATAAGGGTGTGCGCGTAAAATATTTCCCTATCGCGCGTTTCGAACGCTGATATCGCGGGTATCGACCCGCGAGCAGCTTTTCTCTAAATTCAAAACGGGATTATAAAAAAAGCCGTGCAAACGCGGTGCAACGACATTTTCAAAAACGCCGCCACACTTATAAGCTGCCCCAAACGGGCCTAAAGATCTGTTTGGTGCAGCTTGTGCGTTTTATGATAAGTTTCAGAATAAGTAGCTTATCCTAAAATGCGGTTCGCGGGTGAACCGATCTGCGTTTAGTGTAAAAAACCCAAACGCGACAGACAATATTTTTAAAAATGGGCAAACTAAACGGTTGGAGGGAGTTTTCAAAAATGTTGCTGCACTTATAAATAAGCTGCCCCAAATAACCCTAAATTCTCATCAAAATAACACACCACTCCTGGTTGGTTGGCTGGTTAACATGTACTGTATTTCGGTTCATGCATGCGATGCGCACAAACGGCTCAGCTAGGGTTATTTCGAAAAATATTCGCCTATTTTCCCGCTTATATACAATTTAATTACAAGGAAGAAAATATAACCAAAATAATACGCGAGTTTACAGGGATCTAAGGAACACGAAGGCGTTTCTTTTTCCGTTAGAGGAGCAGAAATTGTGAATCGCCACAATGGAGATCAGAAGTTCGCCAGGTACCAGTTTTCTTTCTTTACTTTCATCTAGGTTTAGGGCTTCTGCTTCTTGGCCTCAGCTATAAGTGGTGTTAGATAGGGTTCACTTCATGTTTTCGGTTAATTTCTTGTGCATTCTTATCATCATCTATTTGAAGTCATACAAAAGTGGTGAAACTCTAATTGTCGAATAAGGTATTGAAGATTTTTAGCAGAAGTTAAAAATGCATTATCATTCATGGATTCCTTGCGTCCGTGCTCCATAATCACCAAATCGTGAAGTTTATATGCTTCTTCTTTGTGAAAGCATGGTTACGGAATAGATAGGTATATTGTCTTCGTCATGTGATGCAGGTCCCTTGAATGAGTACTTTCCAGAGAGCCATTGTTGTGCTACACCCGATGGGAGGGGCGACGAGAACATTTGTCCTGAGGATGAAGTAAACTCAACAGTTGTGGTATTGAAGAGGAGCAGAAAGGATGGTAGATTGAACTTGAGGAAAAGCTTAGCGTGGAACCCGGCCTTCTTTACCGAAGAAGGTGGCTTGTTTTACAAACTCCGCTTGAAAATATTGATTTTCAGATTCTGACCATATTTAAGTGACCAGGTGTGCTAGATTCATCTGAGTTGTCGATAATCACTGATTCGGCCACCAAGTCAAGCAGTGAATTTTTATCGAAGAACTATGTAGAGAGCTCGTCAATCATGCAGCCTGTTAAAGTTAGTAAGAGGCCCCCGCTTAATAATCTTGAAGAAAATTCTTTGAGTGGAGTGCATACAAGGTCAATGTCTAGAAGTAGAAACAAGAGGGCTGCCAATTTTTTATCTATTTCAGAAGAATCAAAACATGATGGACCTCGAATATCTATGGTTAGTTAAGAACTCCTTTTATCTATCCAAGACAAACATCTGAAATGCTTCTAGATTAGTTTTATAATGTTTTAGATTGTTTTATGATTTAATATTACATTCAAGTAATTGGATTATCTTTGTTTTAGAATTAAAAGATGGAATTTTTATGAGATATCTAAATTTGAATTTAAGTTGGTTTGATTTTATTTTATAATCCTGTTGTTATAAATAGGCGGTGAATGAATGCTATTTGGACTTGCCTTAAATATGAAGTAAAATAAGAAAATTTTTTTGGGACATTTACATAAATAGCACAAAATTCTTATTTATTTCCATATCTCACACTGAAACTTTCATATTTACTCACATATCACCCAAATGTTTAATATCACATAAAAAATAACACTATTATCATTTTTTAAAAGTGAAATACACATTTTCATGCATAGACTTAAAGCACTGAAGTACCATACATGTAAATATGGAAGTTTAGGTTTGAGATATGTAAATACATAAGAATTGTCTGCTAGGGATGAATATTTTCCTTTTTTATTTTTCTCTTTCTTCTCATCGGAAATCTGACTTATGGTCATCTTCTCTCATATCATGCCCTCATTCTCTTTCTAATCGCAAGAGTATGCTTTGTGAGGTTGTCTTTCTCTTCTCTTGGTAGTTTTTAATGGGGAAAAAATTGGTTTAGGGTATTTCAATCAATTTTTTTTTATGATGGCCGCAAAATCGTTAGTTTTGCTTTATGACAACCTTGATACATGTTTTAATTGATTGCTTTGTATTGCACTTATATGAAAGTAAATTTAATGGCTTTGATACTTAGAGTTTGTTTGGGGCAGCTGCAACTTATTGAATCTCTAATGATTAGTGACTTATCCGGATAAGTTTGCTGACTGTTTGGGGCATCTATTTGAATACACCTGATTTGTGGATAAATGAACATTCTGTTCTTGTTAAGTAATGCTGTTTGTAACAGAACCGTCTTGACAATATATTTTATACCGCAGAAGCAAAAAACTAATACAAAACAATAAAGAAAAAAATGAAACAGTTCTCATATGTCTCATCATAGACCTCAAAAACCCAAAAAAAAAATGAAGAAAAACTCTTTCAAACATGTGAATAATATAAAATCAAAAGCAACAATAATACAACATACATAAAAAAAAACTTAGTCTAGAAAGTAAAGATGAAATGTCGAGTCAACATCCGACGACAGCATCTATGATCCGCTCTCTCAAAACTGTCATTTCCGTTGCACCTAAGCCATCCCGGGTGTCAAATTTCGGTGGCTCTCTCTCTGCCAGTGTTATAGAGTATCTGACGTGAAATTCAAATGCTTCAGGAGAGATCTGCATCTGATAGTCGTCAGCCATAATGAAGTCTGAATTCGACCGAGAGTAATGTCATCGAATATAATTGTGGAGCGTCATCGCGGGCACCACAATATTTACTTGTTTAGGAAATGGGTATGCGACATATCATGTAAGATGACCCATTTTTTTTTCCATATCCCAAATGTTCTTTCAATCATGCCGTGTAAGGAGTGACGCTTGTTAAACATTTTTTTCTTCCACGGGTAGCCCCGCTTGATATCTCAAAATTTGGAATGTGATATTTGATATCTGGAAATGACTTCAGATACTCCCCTCTATAATAGATACCTAACATCGATCAAATAATATTTACATGGTCGAAAAACCATTATTAGTAACAATTAATAAAAATAGTAATGCAGTATATAAATAAACAAACCTGGAGGTTGGTGAGGGAAGCACCGTCTGCTATTTTTTGTCGCATAAGTAAAATATCGACTATCATGTGGACTCCCTTCCTATCCGACAATCACAAATGTGAAACTCATCACATTTTGTGTGGGTGATCCACACCGGCCAATGTACGCGACATTTTCATGGTTGAATAGTCGTGCATCCACTTGGGTACCGTCAATGACTACAATACAGTTATGTTAAAATAGTTAAAAATGCTATTGCCAACAAACTAACTAGATTCACATGTGAATGTAATGCGTGAATGAACTTTACTTTGAAAAATGACATATACTGCGGGTCAATGACAATTTTTGCAGTTGTCTCAAATGACGGATCCTCCGATCTAATTATCTGTGCTACTAAACTGACTAGTGCTTTCAGACCCACAAAGAAATATCGACTGATTGTCTCAGTGGAATGCTGGAAATGCTCCATCGCTTCTCTCATTAATTCATTCTCCGATAGAATATAGAGTGTTATTGATAACACTTCTCTTGTAGTCGTTTTGGAGGAACTATGAAGCACATGGTTGCTATGAAGTTCGTGGAGGCGATAAAGAAAATTGGTATTGACATGCGGAATATATTAATGAACCTTGTGGGGCGTTCTTCTAGCATCTCGCCGACCCATTTATCACCGATGAAAGACGATGTCATGCATGGAGTTCGATCCACGATAGAGTGGTTCGTACAACATTATCATAATTATCATAATCGCCACAACAATTCTCTTCCAGCGAAGTCAATGCCAATCCATTATGCAAAAGAGTTTTGTTAATGTAATAAGTAATGATCAAACAATTTTAAGAAAAAATATAAAAAAACTGAATACTAACAACTCCATATCAGAAATAACTACATGACGAAATATTATTGTTCGCAACAAAGAAAAAAAACAATCGAAACAAATAAACAGTGGGAAAAAACCAAGCAATCAGACAATATCATCATTGAATCATTTTCCATAAACAAACGTAAATATTGGACACAAAGTTCGGGGCGCAACTTCATGAATATCTGCCTATGGGCCGGGTCCACACGTAACTTAACGAAATTTACATAGAATGTTTTATTTGCCAAAAGTTCAGGATGTGAATCTAAAACTCCAAGAAATTCATCTACGATGGTGTTATTTGAAGGACCAGACTAAGCTGCACATATATCTATCAACTTATCTTTTAAGCTTTTGACGAAAACGTCTTTTCAATTTTTCTTTTTCTCCACCCTGGGTCGTTTTGATTGGCATGTGGACTCGAGCTCCCTCAAGTTTATGCTTGTGCCTTCTCTTGACCCAATAACCTACTCGGTTGTTAAGTCATCTGGTATGTCTGCAAACCCTAGCTCACTTGGTTTGAATGCATGCATGCCTGTCGCGACAACCCCTTTAAACATGAGGTCCAACTTCTCTTCCAGGTCCAACTCAATTCCATTCACCTTGAATTTCTTTGCGGTTGGCACTTTCTGCAATGTTTGGGGAAGCATATTACTTGAAACAGAATAACATGGATAACAAAGGGAAATACAAGCATATATGGGTATACTTATTTCCTGTAAATTCTCACTCCACCACCCCTCTAAAGCATCAACAGTCCGCGTGATGGGATCCCAACCCAATCCCGTGGATCCCCGTTTCAGTTCCTTCCATAGCTTCGAATTTTTTTTTTAAACCGGTCCCACTTGTTCTTAAGTTTTAACCTATCATACTCTCATCTTGTCATTTCTTGGAACCTCTTTGGAAATATTCTGCCACCCTTTCTTGTTAAAGGTGGTGGTGGGTCTATTTCCAAGCTCAATCACCTTAATACAGAGGTTGCAAAATATGTTTGTTACTTATCCCACATTGTTGACGAAGTCACTTCTTTGGTCTTAACCATAATGGAATTAATAATAGAAATCGATAATGAAATACAATGATAATGACAATAAAACAAAGAACAAGAAAAAAAGCGCCAAGAAAAACAAACACCAAACCTACCAAAAAAAAACTAAAACATGAAAACATGAGATAAACAAAAAATGGAAAAAACACCCAACAGTAGAGAGAGACACACTCACCCAAGTCCCGCCACCACCACCAACACTCAAGCACCAGCAACAATACCCAAACACCAACAACAACACCCAACAGTAGAGAGAAGAGACACACACACCCAAGTTCAACCACCATCACCAACACCCACCCAAGCCATTAATCTCTTTTCTAAGATTATTAGCTTCTATGTGGTAAAGAAAGAACCATTCTACTGAATAGTAAATGAGAAGAAACTTCCTTCAAAAAAGAAACCAATATAACATCTCACAGCAAGGCTAAATCAATTTCAAACTTCTACCATTTCATGCATTTCACCACAGTGTAATAGAGAAATCTTTGGCAGAAATTGCATACTGAAAATTGCAAACCCCGTTAGATCATAATAGAAAAATTTGAGAACTTCATGCATTCCCCATTAGAGCATAATATTACAAATGGAAAACCAGATCCATTGGCAGTTCTCAGATCCAACTGAGAAATTCGAATATACCAAAAATTTCAACTTGCCTTCCACAGACAAAAAAACTTCACCAAGTTAGACAAATATGTCATACCATAACTGCATTCGAAATTCTCAAAGAGAGGAGGAAGCCAAAAAACCACAAAAGAAGCCATTGAAAAATTCCATGGCTTCGACATTCCAACAGAAAACTCGAATATATCAAAAATTTTAACATGCCTTCCACAGACAAAAAAACTTCACCAAGCTAGACAAATAAGCCATGCCATGCATTTGAAATTCTACCAGAGAGGAGGAAGCCAAAAATCCACAAAAGATGCCATAGAAAAACTCTATGGCCTCGACATTCCAACAAATAAATGAAAAACCCTAAAAATCATAGGAAAGTCATTCCATCGCAATTATCCACAGGTTAAGCATGATACTATGCACAAAAAACCCATTTTATCGAAAATCAGACGAGCCAACACTGTTAGGGATTGCAAGAACAGCTACGAAAATTTCTTACAGAGCATCGCAATTACGGATCACAGAGAGGAGGAAGAGAAAACAACACAGTCTAGAGAGACGCGTCAGATGCGTGAGAGATGTGGGATGAGAGCGGAGAAGAGGATCGAAGACACATAGGGCATGGGAGGGGCAAGAGTGACGACGGGGGCAGGCAAGTAAAGTTTAACTCCAAACGCTGGGCCTCCGGGTCGAACTCACGGCCAGTGTATAATATTATTCGAGTTGTGTGTATTTCCAAACGCCTGCTGATCGCGACAACCAAACAGATCGCCCGCGTTTTCAAAACGAAAAAGCTAGGAAAACGCTGTGCCAAACGACCCCTTATCTTGACCTGAAATATTTCGTTTTTGAAATTTTAGGAACCGAAATACTGAAATGCACCTTGTCATTTTCTTAAAGAAACTGATGCATTTTATTCAATTTCTCAATGCTTTTAGAAATGAAGCAAATTTTAAAAGGAATAAGGAGATGCACCATGTCAAATCTTCTCTTAGTTTGATATAATGTTGAGCCAAATTTCTCTTAGGATGATATCAAGTTGAGCTTTTTGCAGGTAAGTGCATTTAAATCTTTGCCGCATATATCCATCCCTTACAAGTGCTCTTTCCTTCAACTCATCCACTCACCTGGACACCAATTTTCAAATAAAAAGAATAGAAAAGTGAAGAAAAAAAATGAAACCCGTAACCCTATATCCTTAAGTCATGAATTTCTTTCTCGAATATCATGTCCTTTGTAGATTTCAACAAATCAACCTGTATGGGATGCATACATCAGGCATGAGAGATACATCACAAACATAAAAGTTTGCCTTTGGTGCTAGATTTTTTTTATTTACTTTGGAATTAGCATTATGGATTTACTGACATATTTCATCAAGCTCACAAGCATCTGTTTGCAACATTTTTATGGATTTGCTTAAGATATAAGTGATGCATGTGCTCTGTGTGATTTTAAGCATCAAATATCTTCTATTATACTTAGTGGTATAACATGAGTATGAAGGATAATGATTTTTAAAAAAATGCCTCAAGGTATTTGATAAAGCTTTTAAGGAATCATACATTTATCATGCATATGACTAATGATTATACACAGGATCATAATTATTCATATCTATGTGACTACAATTATTCATATTACAATGAATCTTATGATTATAATGCATATCTCACAACTATAACTACCATTGTAATCATCAACAATATTATATATTTTATGGTCGGTTTTAAGATATGCTAAAGTTGACCCTTCAGATATTTATTAATATTTATATAATGAATGTTTATTAAGAATGTGATTATTGTCATTAACATAGATTATGGTCACACATATGATCGTCTTACCCATCCTTATCTAAAATCATCTTATAACAATGATAAATCACATCATACACCAATTTTTTGGACTCTGTAAGTTTAGAAGCCTGCGCAGTTATCTCAATTTTATGAAGTTAGAAACTTGCTCTTCATGAAGATTTTAATTTATGAAGCTTATTATTATGATAATTCAGGCTTTGCAAATAAGCTCGATGATGATGCTCCTTCATCATTAATTGAGGATATTGCCAAGCCTAATGGTAAGGTTTTGCGTTTGATTATTCAAATGCCAAAACTTGATATTTTGCCCGAGAGAGACTATAGCTGATATTGAAACATCTTCTGTTATTATTGAGATGAAGAAACCAGATTCACATGTTAGAATTTCAATTATTTTTGTATGACTCTTCTTCAGATATTTAGAATTTTACTTATGTTCCATGATTGTTGTGTGCTTGCTTTCAAGAATTGTAGTTTGAGTTCATGGTACTATATTAGTTGAAGCCTCCAAATAATGTTTCCATATGTTTAGATTGCACATGCTGAAGATTGAAGATATGTTAATGAAGCAGTTCTATGGCCTCCTACAACAGAGCAATTAAACTATAAAAAGCGCCTATATTTAAATCTTTGGAAGAAGTGTACTATGTTCTAGGGGAGCTAAGGCAATACAAGACACACATTGAAAATAATTCTATATACTCTAGAGTATTTTAGATTATTTTAGGATTTATTTCAGTCTTATTATATTTACTTATTAGGATTATCTTTATTGTAAAATTAAATGGTAGAATTTGAAGGAGTTATTTATATTTGAATTGAAGTTAGTTTAACTTTACATTCTTACTATATTTTTGTAAATAGGAGTTGAATGCATGCTATTTTGATTAATATGAATTATGAATTGAAAGAATTTCCTTTGATTTATTTTTCTCCTCCTAAGATTCTTCATCATGGGAAGTAGACTCATTTATCCTCTCATGTCCTCTTTCTCTCTCTTCGACCACAATGGAAAAAATCTCAATTTTGTTTCTGCTATTCTTTTACTAATCTTAAGATTTCTGGTCCCCTACTTAGTTTCTTCATTATCTTCTCATTTCAATTCTTTAAAGAATCAAGTAAATTTGAAGAGGGGAAAAGTATCAAATAAGGATACAGTGTTGAAATCTTCATCTTTCATAGTCATAACTTCCAATGATGGCATTACTTATCGTTTTTGTAAATATTAATTTTGGTATTATTTTTCTTTTACTTGTTTATTTGATTTCACAGACCTCTAGCAGGGCACCATCCTCAAAAGGCATGCCACCAAAATTGAACGTAGCATGCTTGTATCCTTCTGGACGTGCTGCCTTTCTACTATATATAATCCCTTATTTTGTGAGTTTTCCATTGTTTTTACCATCTTAAATTATTTTGAAACTTTGCTTATTTAGAAAAATGTACATTTTGCATTCTTGACTCCACCTCCACATAGAATGTTGGAAAGGGAAAAGGCATCAAAAGTTCAGATTGAGAAAGATTTGAAGTTGAATTCTTGCCTATCATCCTCAAATAGATCTCATAGGGAGATGAGTTGGTCTGGCCCCTCAGGCATGAATTGCTCAGTTAAAGAAAAAACACAAAATTTTCATTGGCTGCCTCCTGCACCAATCCAAACTAAGCAATCAACCTTCAGGATGCCTTACTCGCATGGAAGCTTGGAAAAAGGAAAATCAGCAAAACCACTATTTGAAAAAGATCCGATCTTGTTGAAGCTGAATCCTTGCCCATCATCATCAACTAAATCACAGATGGAGACAACTTGTTCTGGTTCAGATGGAACTTTCTCTTCAATTTCTCAACAACGATTCACTGTTCCTGGGTTGCCTCCTGCACCAATCCAAGCTAAGTCTTCAGGCTTGAGGAGGCCTTCTCCGTCACTGGGTTTCTTTCAACAGGTACGTATTCTTAATTCTTAATTCTTTTCCTTTTAACTAAATCAGGTCTGCTATTCAAAGAAATTTAGAACTCTCAATTTTTTTGAAAGTTATGATGGCACTTACAAATCCCTGCTCATATGTTTATACATGCATAGAAATAATGACATAATATGCTATAATATAAAATAAATTTCTATACATAATATTAACAAATAGTTCATAATTTATTAGTTTCTACTAAAATAATGCATGCCAAATTACATGATATATACGCTATTGTATTGTAACAAATTATCAATTGTAATTAAAGTATATACAGTATAAATTTAGTTATTTTGTTATAATATATAAATTATTTGGAAATATTATCATAAATTTATAATGAATAAAATGGTTTGGAAATTTTATTTTCATCATTATATCCTTATTCTAATCACTTGGGGGTACGTTTATTTGTTTTTACATAATTTTATTTTTTTGGCACTTAATATAACGTCAATCCTAAGTCTTCTTTTGTCATTGATTGGAATCAACACGGAGAATTTGTTTTTTTTGATATTTTTTTTATGTGCCATATATTTTTATACCTATATTTATGTATTATCCATGTAAATATGTGTAGATGCATGCATTCATATTTATGTATCTGCACTATTTATTTTCATTTTTATGTAACATAATTCTACATATATGTTTCAACATTTCTTGTATATATTTTATATGTAATGTATACTTTGAGATAGAGTACAACCCTTTAGAAGGATTGATTTATATTTTCATTATTATTTGCCATATTTTTCAATCATATAACATCTGATTGATAAATCTTGGCTATTCACCTTAACATTTTATATAAAGTAATATTGTGCTAAGTTCCATGAAAGTTTAAGATGATTTGATCATGCATCCAACTCATACATGTAACACTGTCATGGATTCTCTACATGCTAAGCTTTTTGATTCACTCATTATATATGTAAAGCTCTGAAAATACTCTTTGGTCTCTCACTGAGAGTTTTGTGTTTTTAGGTCAAAATTTTACAAGGCAGATTAATACACTATCCAGAAATTTTGCTTTTATTTAACGAGGGTTTTTGTTCAGGTTCTATGTTTCTCATGACTGTAAGCTCCTATTATTAATTATCCCTCTGAAAATTGGGCCTCTCTGTTTTAGCATTTTGATGTGTTTGTGTTCTTATAATTAAGCATTCTATCTTAGTTTTATATTATTACGCCTGACAATTTTTCTACACATAAAATATAATTTCCATTTACGAAGATAATCATATGTTGTTGTGCATCACAAACACTTTATGAGAAGGAAGCGAAGCGCCTCTTGACCACTCCACTGCACTTTTCTTTTAAAGTGCAGTTTTAACAGTACTGAAATTTACCAAACATGTTGACAGAATATTCTGTAGTGCCTTGTATATATATTTTAGTACTTGCCACGCAAATAAAGTACTTAAATCTTAAATAAACAATGAAAGTAAAATATTAAGTTCTATAGATTAATTAAAATATTTGGTACTTTTAAGAGGTTCTCCATCAATCAAAAGAAGTTATAATGGATCTATTTGTCTTTTCATGTCTTTAATTTCCCTGCATAGTAAACCTTCTATGTGCTAAAAGGTCGTGGTTTTGTTTCACTAAGTTAATTTTTTCTATTTTACAGAAAAAGGTTTCTTCCTCACACAGCGAACAACTCGAAAGAACTTCTCAAGTGCCCATAGATAATTCTGCATCTCTGAGAAAACCTGCCAACCTTAAGCGCGTGTCCCTGTCTAAGCCTCCAGTTGCTCAAACTGAGCAAAAACAAAAAAAAGGTACGGCCCTATCTAAAACCAACGTCTATCTTAGGAATTATAGAGGCACAACTATTTTCTTGACTGCAAAAGGCTCAAATCTTGCTCTTCCAGACTTTGAAGCTCATACTGAAATGAAGATGAAACAGTTTGATAGAAAAGCTACCATATCTTCCAATGTTTGTGGGAGATCAAATTGTCCATTAGATGTTGCAAAAGAGATTGCGACAAACTGTTTTTCAGTTAGCCACAAAATGGATGAGAAAACTCGAAAAGTACTTCGAGAGAAACCTTACACTGGAAGAACAACAACTAGGGAATTAGCTGATGATGATTGTTCCATGTCACAGATCTGCAGTAAGACTTCGACTGAGGGAAGTGGGATGATCGAAAAAGTTTTGCATTGTAATGGTTTTAGGAATACCGGTGATTCTAGTTCCATTGCTGCTGAAATTTCTTCCACTTCATCTGAAATGCACTTCGCACAGAACTTAAATGAAAGCAATTCAAAACCATTAAATGTTTATGCCCCAGTTATGAATGGTGAGCTTATTTTGCACAAGGATGCGATAGATGGGAACTCTATCCGTGGTTTTTCAGAAGAAGCTTGTTTGTACACTGAACCTAGGAAGGATCCAACAGATGAGGGTGGTGTTCAGAATGGCGAGGAACTTTTTCAACAAACAATATCTCAAGTCCAACAAAATATCTCTGGAAAATCACAAACTGGAGAATTGCAAGCTATTTCCTCACAGAATGTTCAACTTGCAGCATCCAGAGAGTTTCATCCCCAAGATGAACTTCAATTGTGTGAGTCAAGGAATGAGACCAGCATGGTAGAAGAGAATGGATCGATGCCAGCGTAAGTATCTCATATGTTTCTGAACTTTTGGTTTAACAGAAAGTTGGTTATGCTTGATTATTGTGAAAATTTATTGCAGTAAAAATATATCTTTTGACAATTTGAGACAAGATACTGTCCTCTTGAAACATCACCTAAGTGCTGTTCCATACTCAGATGAGTGGCTGGCTGCCATTGAGGCTTTTGGAGAGGTTAGTTGTGTTTTAATATGTATATAGTGACTTTGGAATATGTTAATGTTTTGTTGATTTTTATAATTTGCTTTTATTATTTTTGTTTTGCATATAGTAATAACTGTAAGAGGGAAAGTTTTGCTTTTGATTAGGGTTTTCTTATGGGATTGTTTGGTTGTAATTAGAATATTTGCACATGTCAAATACAATAT
Organism: Phalaenopsis equestris; assembly: GCF_001263595.1. NCBI lineage: Eukaryota > Viridiplantae > Streptophyta > Magnoliopsida > Asparagales > Orchidaceae > Phalaenopsis > Phalaenopsis equestris. The sequence goes on along the minus strand of NW_018164472.1, from coordinate 598,254 downwards.
AAAGTAAATACAATGCTTCTTAAATACTCAAAATTGTTGGATTGGCTGGAAATAAATTCAATCAAGCTTTCTTTTTTGGTCCGGATGTAAAATGAATTAAAATTTGTTACCAACCCTTGTAGTAGTGACCACGTGATTAATATTGGTATGGTGGTGGCCACAACTGATGTGGTCGGCATAGATGGTAGATGATGGAATGGAGAAGCCAAATGGTAGATGTGTACTAGGAGGCGAAGATGAAAAACAACAGGTGCTCAATCAGTTTTGTCATCTTTCGATGGTGACGATGGCCGAAAATTACATGAAAAGGGTGATGACATGGATATCTAGGTGGTTGGGGGCAAGATTGTGACCACTTGCAATCTCTTTTGCTTCGTTATCTAGAAAATTTTAAATTCATCCAATTTGGGTGAGTTTAGAATGCATAAAAAATAGTCTGAGGGGTATTTTAAATCACTCATAAAAGTATTGTGTATTTGTCTTTAACAAAATCCCTGAAATCTTAAAATTCCTAAATCTGCTTCACTCTACACTTTTATTACTTCCAAACAAATAACCCCTTGAGCAAGCTTGATGATTTAAATGTTTTTTTTTTCAGGTTCTTTTAAACTTTTGATTTTACTGAGCTGGCCTTACTCTACATTTTTTACCGCGAAAAAATTTGTACTAGCAAGTTTCTTGCTGAATTTAGATGCTAGGTACGAGCGTGATAGAATTCGAGACGGATTTTCCCACAGAAATTAGTGTAAACAAATATTTTATTGCAAAAACATCAAACATTCAAACATGAATATATAGATAAGCACCTACAATTCGAGAGGTAGGTGATCCCTCCCAATTCTTACAATTCGAGAGGTCAGAAATCTTTCCCAAACCCTAAATCTAAGACTTACAACAATATTCTCATGCATGCCCTAGCCCTAAACCTATTAGAGTTTATTTACACTAAACAATAATAAATAATAAGACTCAATTGCTCTAAGGCTAATAAAATATTAAATTGCCTCTTTGGCACCGGTGTAGCAATATTCCCCTTCCAAAAGGATAACTTTGTTCTCAAGGTGAAAAAAATGAAGGTTTTTCTCCTCCTTCACCACAACTTGATTTGTTTCTTCATCCCTTGCCTCCTCGTTACATATTATGAGAACCTGTTATGTATGATTTTGGTAACGATGTCCTGGGGTAAACTTTTCATCACACCCAAAACATAACCCCTTGACTCGCTTCTCCTAGATCTATCTCTGTAAGGCGTTTGAGTGTTTCCCTCGGTTTTGGCCAATGATTCTTGTGAAACATCCCCCCTCTAGACTTCCAATATTTGAGCTTTTTGTATCGTAGTAGTGGTTGTGGTAGTTCGATATGGTGCTCCACTTGTGTTGCTCTTATAGCCTATTTTATTTCATTTTTATCTTTAACACCGCGCTAATTTCACAATTTTCCCCAATCCTCGCTGTCTCAGCAGGTGAAGTGATGCCCGAATCTCTGGCTTCCAACCCTTTCATGAAGTTGCCTTCCAATACTTTTTTTTTGATATCTCTTTCAAGTTTCGAACCATCGGATAACATCTAAAATTTCCCTGTATACTCCATGATGGATCCTTCCTAGACCAATGCAAATAACTACTAGTGTAAATCCCCATCTTGTCTTGTTCTGAAGTGCTCCATCAGCCGGACCTTGAATTCTACCAGTGTCCGGATTGACTGACGTTCTCTCCATTGATACCATGCCGGTCTTTTTTTCAAAACACAGAGTTTCCGCCATCAATTTTTCTTCCTCCGTAAGCCATTCATAGCAAAATATCTCTTCACACGATAAACTCAATCATAAGTATCATTTCCTTCAAAGATCGACATCTTCAACTTTCTCATACGTGAGTCTCCTCACAAATTTCTAGACCGAAATTAACTCCAACCGTAAAGCGGGACTTATTCGAACCAAATTGATTTATTTTCTTCCATAAGTCTGGGGCATCCCATAATCAGACCGCTTGTCCTTATAAGCTTTAGATTTGCTTCTGCTAGAAAGGTTGCCGCAACAAAGGACAATGGTGTGGTTGGATGCAACCCTTTGTCAGGGTCTTACCGACCATGGTTCTCTGTCTCAGGTCAAAATCTTTTAATTGAGCTTGCCTTGCCCCAAATCACCTTCCATCCTATTCTGTCTGCTGCCTCTTGTCCAATCATCTGGCTGTTGTGTTACTCCTTCTAAGTACTCATGCTTGACCCGGCTTCCAATTCTTTCACCTGATCTTGCAGCCCCAGATCCACTTGAGACAACGATGATGCCCTGATGTCATATAAATTCTTCTAATTGCTGCGCTTGATTGCCACTTGATCTGGCGGCGGGTTTGTGTGGGACTCCACAAATTTCTTTACCATTTCTTCTAGGGAGTTCTTCTAGGGCTCTCTATCTTCTCTAATCTCCCCTCCATGACATGGAAATGCTCCTCCATTCTAGACCCTATTTGACTAACCTCTTCCGCCAGCGTTTTCTCCAAAACATCTACCTTTTTGGGCTCCCATTCAATCCCGTCTGATTCCTCCACTGTCTAGATCACGAGCAACTACACACTCAGTTCAGCGCTCAGTACACGCATGATGGAAGCTGTGGAATCCCTAAATGCTGTTTCAAAGCAGACATCGCGCGAAACTCCGAAAACCGTGATCCGAAATTCCTGTACGTGAGTTATCCCGTAACTACATGCCGCGTAGGACTCTCGACGCCACGATCCTACACGTTGGCTTCCCTTTGATAGTGGCATCACCTATCTGTCGCAATCCTCCCCAGCTAGCTCAAATAGCGACTGATCAACGAAGGGATGCTGCAATCCTCTGCGTGCGACTATCGCGACTGTATCTGCATTATTCTCATTACTGAAAGCAGCGACCAGATTGTTTAGTCATGGCACGCCTAAGCCCGTCGTCGACTTCCCAACTCGCTGCAATCGTCGACTGTATTGCGAGTGTTGGTCACGTAGGAGCCGCCACTTCGCTGTAGCGTGTCGTTCCCTTTCCAAATAGTTTCCACAAGATTGTCGCTTGCTTCCCTACGCAATCCCTTTGTTTTGCTTGCTGAGACTGTTTCAGCACTGAACACCACGATCTTTTTTTGTTGGGTAGTGTTTGATAGCATACTTTTAACAGGATTTAGCCGTTCATTTAATTTAAATCTAATTAAAAAAAAGTTAATACTAAATCCAACTCTCTGTGAAATCTAAATTTAATAAATTCTAATAATATACGGATTTAAAGAATTTACGGTGCTGTTGTTTGCGATATTCGTCTCCATCATTAGCTTGCCGGATTTGTTGGATTTGATAAATCTTATTTAAGATAAATTCGGCGTTACAACCAAACATTACCTTTGTCTTCCTGCTACTGTATCATGATTTTCGAAACTCCATAAGTTTCACTTCCTGAATCGAAGGCTTTGATACTATTTGATAGGATTCGAGATTGATTTTCCTACGGAAATTAGTGCAAAGACATATTTTATTGCATAAACATCAAACATTCAACATGAATACAAAAATAAACACATACAATTCGAAATGTAGGTGATCTCTTCCAATTTCTACAATTCAAGGGGTAGGAAATCTCTCTCAAACCCTAACCCAAGACTCACAACCATAATCTTATGCATACCCGAATCCTAAACCTATTAGTGTCTCTATATACTAAACAATAATAAATTATAAAAGACTCAATTTCTCATAAGCTATCAGCCAATTATTAAAAAAAAAAAAAGGAGCTATTTGCTGAATTCACTTTTTCTCTCTGATTTTATCTGTTTCTGCGCATGTTCAAGAGCCATATATCTCCTAAATTATTTTCTCGTTTAATTGGCTACCTTTTTCCTAGGACATTTTGGTCGTTAAAACAGGTACCGTACATAACTCTCCTCCAGACAAAGATATTCCAGAGCCTGGCCTTTGGTCACCGGTATGTTTCTGCTGTTTAAATTTTCCATAATACTTCCATGATTGTTTACTATGATTCTTTGATATTTCTTATTGGGGTTGCTATACTCTGGTATTGATTGGAATATGCTTGGGACATGTAATTTTAGTTTTTTTAGCTCCTTGGTGATCAGATTAGTGGCTATCTGAGTTTTAGCGATGTTAAACTGCATTAACTACCGTTTGGAAACTTTTATATATTAATATGGAAGATCTCATTCAATTTAACCGTGAAAAAAAATTTAGAACATATTTTTATATTGGTAGTTATTATAATAGATTTAGCGATTCCATACTGATATTCTTTAATATAATTATGTTCAGTTGGCTATAGTAGTCTGAAGTATCATAAATGTCTTTCTCCATTTTCTATAACAGTACGTTTATTTATAAAGTTAGTTATTTTCGTTATCATGATAGTTTATTTTTCAATGCAGTTGTTTTTTTGTAAGTGTCCATGCATATATTTTGCTGCATTTTATCTAGAATTTTTTATTATTTTGAGCTATGTTTAAAACATCGCGTGCTATGCTTTATGTGATGTGGTATTGCTCAACGGCATACTTGTATTACAGTGTGCTATTTACCATTAACAAATATGATCAACTTTGTTATTTGAATATGAGATGTGGTTTGTAAAGGAGTGGTTGATTTTATTGTGGCAAAACTAGAAATAATGAATTATAAAATGATTACAATAGTTGGAGTGTTCTTATTGAAGTTGAGTAATTGAAAATATACTTTGATTATATGGACATCTATATCAAAGGATAGAAAATACACCTTTTAGTGAATAAATAAAAATATAATGAGGACTTTTGGTGGAAGGGATAGATTTAAGATAACAATTATAGAAGTTGTTCAACATGATATGTAGATTGATATATTATATAAGTGTTGTGTGCTAAAAAAATTGTGGTAGTAGAGTATAATTTAACTTCTCAGTACTGCACGGATCCAACGCAAATAAAAGAAAAATAACAGGAGACCAAGATTTTTATGTGGAAAAAAGCTGAGTAAAAAAAAAATCACAGGACATAGCTTAGTGAAATTAATTTACTATGTATTTGTATGTATTTGTAAGCACATGAATACGTCATTCTCTTACAACAAAGTGAATGGGGTTACAATCTTATAATGAAAACTATATTTGTCCTATAACTAAAAAATGCAACTGTTAAGGAAATTCAACAACACCCTTAGTCTGGCTATAATGATTGCAAGCAATGGTCACCGATTGCTGATGGTCGGCGATAATATATGGTGTCAGCGGGTGGTGGTAGATAGGAGTCGATGGCTACAAAGGCAGGTGATCTATGATGGCTGGTGGTTTCTGAGACCAATGGTTACTCATCGGGTCTTCTCTCCAGAACACGCTCTAAAATTTCACTTCTTTTCTTCTTCTTCTCCCCTCTCCAGTAAAGAGAGGGGAACTTTTTAAAATAATTAAATACATAGCTAAAATATGATAAAGCATCCAAGTTCAAAGTAGAATGATTAATAAAGAACACTTGAGATTTAAAAAACACAGATAAACACCAAGGTTTTTGTGGGCCACTAAAACAAAGCCTATGTATGTAGGATATAATAAAGATGATTCAATCTAATCCAATAAATGCAAGAGGTTATAAATAACATATAATATACAACCAAAATCTAAATACACTAAATCTTAAGTAAAAGAATTCCCAAAGAAGCTTACAAATAAATTTGTACTTTATAGAACAAATATCAATCTCTAAGATGATGTAATGAAAAACGTTAGTTAAGAGTTGAGAGTTAAGAAGTAGAGGCAGTGAGGCATCACCAATCCCAAGTCACAAATGTATGTTCATATGATTCAAAACAGATATTCCATCTCCAAAGAAGCTCAAAATTTCTACAGCAGCCACAAACGTAACCCAAATTGAATAAGTAGAAAATTAAAGGAACTAAAAGAGAAGAGTTAGGAAGCAGAAGAAGTGAGACATGACCAACTCCAATTCCCAATTGTAATTCATGTGATTCAAAGCAGATATTACATCTCCAAAGAAGTTCAAAATTTCTGTTGCAGTCACAAACTAACCCAATATTCAATAAGCAAAAAAATAAATAAACAAAAATGAAAGTTAAGAGTTAAGAAGCAGAGGCAGTGAGACATTATCAATCCTAATTCCCAAATGTAAGTTCATATGATTCAAAGCAGTTCATCCATCTCCAAAGAAGCCCAACTCTTGCTTTAATTATCTCATATTACTCCCAATTGATAAAAAAATAGATTTGTAGTATAGGGAGATGAGCTCAGATAACCTCCTAAAGAAGCTTACAAATATGAGAATTCCCAAAGAAACTAAATCTTAAGTAAGAGAATTCCCAAAGGTGCTCACAAATAAATGTGTACTTTATAGAACAAATATCAATCTCTAAGATGATGTAATGAAACCCCTAGTTAAGAGTTGAGAGTTAAGTAGTAGAGGCAGTGAGGCATCACCAATCCCAACTCCCAAATGTATGTTCATATGATTCAAAACAGATATTCCATCTTCAAAGAAGCTCAAAATTTCTAATGCAGCCACAAACTCAACCCAAATTCAATAAGTAGAAAATTAAAGAAACTAAAAGAGAAGAGTTAGGTGGCAGAAGTGAGGCATCACCAATTCCAATTCCCAAATGCAATTCATATTATTCAAAGCAGATATTCCATCTCCAAAGTGTTGTGAAAAACGACGACAATAAAATAAAAAGCTTGAATGAGAAAATTCGCAAACAGAAAAACACAGCGAAAACACTCAGATTTACGTGGTTCAACAAATTGTCTACGTACACAGAGTTACAAAGGATTTTATTTGCTTGAAAATTTACACCATCAATCACATTGACTTACAAGAAAGAACTCTCGCTCTCTTTATCTCTCCTCTCTCTCCTCTCCTCTCTCCTTTTCTAACCAAGAGCTATAGGAAAAAACATTAGTGCAACAGCTTTCAATTTCCTCTTTTTCTTCTGCCGCAAGCCACATACAAGAAGAAGGATCTCAGGAAAAGCAAGGTTGCATTTCTTCCTCTTTATCTCGTAAGCACACACACCTGATGGGAAAACTCACACAAGGGGAGTATAGAAAAGACTTTAATTGCGAACTTGAAGATGGAGGGAGAGCAAAAGAAGGAAAGTTGAGTGGGATCCTTATAGGGAAGGCACAAGAAGCTTAGGAAATAAATTAAGGGCAGATAAATGAGAATCAATTATTATGTTTTCCATAAGAGAAGAGCGTTAAAGATAGCAGGCAGACCAATCTCTACATTCTTAACAATTCTCTCACTTGGAGACTAGGACACTGACTGCATCGTCTACTGACTGCATCGCATTTTTCTTTAACGTGATATCTTTCACCTTCTCCTTATTGGAGACTAGGACACCAACTAAAGTCGTGCACAACTTCAACTTCTCCTTTTTTGTGGTAAGCTCTCACTTCCTCGAATTTTCATCTTGAAAGGTTTCTTCATAGTTTTGCGGTTCTCCCCCATCTATCAACAGAATGTAGTTCAAGGTCGGTGAGTAACGTTGAGTAGAACGTCTATTCCTGACTGATCTGTGATCTGTAGCGGTAGGGGTGGATGTCTCTGAAGCTGACTTTGGAGACTAGGATAATGACTGCATCATCCACTGACTGCATCACCTTTTCCTTCAACGTGATATCTTTCATCTCTGCAACTCAAAACCTCTCTCTTCATACCAGAAGACCAACTAAAGTCGTGCACAACTTCAGCTTATCCTTTTTTCCTGGCCAGCTCTCACTTGCTCGAATTTTCATCTTGCAAGTTTTCTTCATAGCTTTGCGGTTCTCTTCCATTTATAACCAGAATGTAGTTCAAAGTCGGTGAGTAAAGTTGAGGAGAACGTCTATTCCTGATCGTCCTGCGAACTGTAGCGGTAGGGGTGAATGACTCTGAAGCTGACTGCAGAACAATATGAATGGGTGCCCCGTACTTACTCTCCTCATCACTACCATCACTTCATGCACTGTGACATCTGGTAGATCAACAAATCTTATCTTTCTTCTGTGGTCATCAATGAATGTGACATATTAACGAGAGCCTCCAAGGGATGCCACTGGAGAAGGTCCCCACATATTTGTATGTACAAGATCCAGCGACGCTCTGTCACTTTTCAAAAAACTGACATTCTGCTTCCCCATAGCGTAACTTTCACACATGTTGAGATTAGCTGACTTCAGCTCTGGTAGTTTGCCTCTGAACTGAAGTTCTTTCATGTCCCTCTGACTTATGACCAAGCCTGAGTAAACCTGTTGTCATATATAGTGTGTCAGTTTTCTTACCCCGAGACAGCACCAGTGCCCCTTTTGTAACATTCCAGGAGCTATCTGAGAATATTATTATCTGACCACCCTCATTGAGCTGCCCAACATAAAAAAGTTTTTCTTGAGCTTAGGAATGTGTTTGATCTTTTGCAAAGTCCATTTGTTCTTGTTAGGGAGTGCAATATCAACGTCTCTCATCCCCACCACGTCAAGAGCTTAAGAGCTTTTCCATCAGCCACTTTTCCATCAGCCAGATACACCGTCCCAAATTTACTTGTAACGTAGTTTCACATTAACTCTTGGTGAGAAGTTGTATGGAAAGAAACTCCTAAATTCAGTATTCAGTCATCATCAGAAATGTGAACTGCTAGCAATGGTGCATCATATATTTCTTCAGTTACAACATTAGCGCTATTATCCTCCATCTTCTTTGATTTTTGCAGTTCATTTTTATGTGGTCAGTTTTGTCACAGTTACAGCAGGTTGCCTGCTGACCAAGTTTTAACTTGCTCTTGTCTTTGTGCTTTGATTTTGATTTTCTTCTGCTTGAGTTCCTATCCTGTGATTTCTTTCTGGAATCAACATTCAATGCCGAACTCGAACCCGAGGTCTCGCTAGAATTTTTTCTGCGCACCTCAGCAAAATTCAAACCACGAATATTATCATATTTCAGCTTAGATTTACCGACAGAATTGCTAACTATCATTCTCATGGCTTTCCAGCTATGTGACAATGAAACCAACAATATCAACACATGTATCATCGTCAAAATCAATTTCAACAAACAATTGATTTTGATGATATTGAAATCATTCAGATGCTAAGCAACAAACATATCTTTCGTCATCTACAAGTTGAATAACTTTTTCATCAAATGAATTTTGTTATTCGTTGATGACTTTTCATACATATCTGATGAAGCTGTCATGAGATCTGCAGTAGTTCTTTCCTTGATAACGTTGTGGACAACAGATCTCGCCAGGGTTAATCGAACAACCCCAAAACCTGTCGATACAACAAATTTCAATTAGTTTCATCCATCTTCTCCGACCGCATTCCATGTAACGGAAGATGAAGTTTCTTCCTTAAGAGGTAGCCATCTATCTGCATCATTCAGTAACAAAAACATATGTCATTAAACTTCTCGATCCCTGATGTCAACACTTCATTTCCACCCATCGCTTTCCTTAAATCCGAATCAAGTCTCTGATACCAATTGTTGTGAAAAATGACGAAAATTAAACAAAAAATTGAAACGAGAAAATTCACAAATAGAAAAAACACAACCAAAACACAGTTTTATGTGGTTCTACATCTACGGAGTTTAAGAGGATTTTATTAGCTTGAGGATTTACATAGTCGATCACGTCGACTTACAAGAAAGAACTCTTTCTCTCTTGCTTTCTCCTCTCTCCTCTCTTAACCGAGAGCTTATAGAAGAAGCATTAATGCAACAACCTTGTCGGCACTATTTTTGGTGTGGGGGTTGCCCGTAAGAAGCAGTCGGTTTTCGGAATTGAAATCCCGTTGCCCGCTTCGGAAGGTCGTTTTTTTTTAAATTTTAGTTTTGAAAAAGATGAAGTCAAATTGCTCCATAATTTTCATAGTTTAGATGAAAGAGCGCTTTACCTCAAATCCTGTATTAATCCCGAAGGATGAACACAAGAGTTGAGGGCGAGGCTCGATCAAATAAACTAAAGAAAGTTATGACATCCGTTTGGTTTGCGGAACCAATGTATTGGCCGACAAGTTCCCCTATTTAATATAAGAAATTAATAGGGTTTATATTATGCTGGGTTCGGGAAAAACTTCCTATAAGGGCAAGCCT
>NW_018164472.1:585466-587995 GCF_001263595.1 Phalaenopsis equestris | reverse complement strand
CAAAGGTGTCAACATTAGAAGATGTCACGGATCCGAAGGAGAACTTCGGTGACTTCCCAAACTATCCTATTATTTGGCTTCAATTTAGAAGAAATCATTTAGATGTTTCATCCTGGAATTTTTATTTATTAGGATTTACATTTGTATGAAGCAATCAACACAAATAACCTTGAAGATGTAAGGTTATAGGTCATGACGAATGACAACCTCGGAATCCTAAGGCGAGTTAGGGCTTAGATTGTATAACAGAATTGTACATAGGCCTAAAAATGTGTTTGAGGATTTATGTTGCTCTAAGCAAACAATCCCGAATTCCTATGAATTTGTTGTTTTAAAGCTAAGGAAGGATGTGTTAGTGTAGATCCTCTTGTTGTTGAAGATGACCGGGTTGCCTAGAGTGCTAGCTCTAAGCTCCTTGTTGTAGCAGATGTTCAAGTTTTCTAGTTCATTTGGTTATAATGTCAAATCAGGTGACTCTATGGTTAAAGTTCTTTAAATTTTTTTATGGGCATATTAAAGTTGATTAAAACGACACCGGTCAAGATCCCACGGTTCCATCGAGTTCCATAATTTCATTTAGACCGTAGGAAACCTCGTTAGCAACCGTACGTTACCTCCTCCGAGGGTTCCCGATCTTCCAATAGAGACGTTTTAATTTAGATAAAGTTATATTTTTTGTGATGTTTGTGATTAAGTTTTGAGTTGTCTTATATTTTGAAATGTTGTGAGGTATTTTTGTTTAAAATTTTGTTTTTGGGTTTTGATTTTGTTTTTTAACATGCAAGTGTTTTTTATGCAGTATGGTACAAACATAAAAGAAAAAGCACTAGAAAAGTACAAGAAAAACCGTAAAACTCTGTAAACTGTAAAAGTGTACCTGACGAGTCTTCTCGTTCCACCACCTGAAACTCAAAATGCATGTCAGAGCATTTATGTATATAGAGCTGGAAAAGTAAAGTTTTGGAAACCTTCCTAACTCTATGTTGTGTATTGAGGGTCCTTAAATTTTAAGGATAATATTATTAAGTAAAACATATTAAGTTTAATAGATCCCTAAGGTATTCACCAGGTTAAGAGTGGGGAGCAAGTCCATGCACCTTTCTTAATGTTTGGTAAAAGGCCTTGGGTTTATTTAAATTTTATTATGTTACTTAATAATTAATCTTAGGAATAACCTGATGTTCAGTGAACATTGATGTCTTGATTATTCCTAAGAATAATGTAAATGTTATTTACCTTTCAATTTGAAAATTATGTGAGTGAAGACCCTAAAGGGGCAAATTAGTGTATTTAAGGACAGTTAACCAAATTTTTAGTCTTAATTAGACTTGTGGTGTTTAAAAGAGTTTGATTATGTTGATTTTTTCTAAGCCTCTTTTAACAAGTGGATTTCAACTTATGTTCACCACTAAGTCCTTTAGACTTGAGTGTATTAAGTGTGTGTATTAATTTTGAAAAGATTTAAAACTTTAAGTGATCATTATCAAGATCATTTAAACATCATTTTGATTATCAAATAAGGGTGTGAAATCTTTGACTTCCAAAGTTATACCCCTAAATTCAAAAGTAATTTTATGCTAATGAAGTTTCCAAAATTTTAATAATTATGAGAATTATTCTTTTATCTTGTAGTTTGACAAAGTGAAGTGAGTTTCTACCAATTAAGCCCAATTTTGATTATAAATCATCAAATGAGTTAATTAATATCAGAAATTACTCATTTACCATTTTGATTAAGCCTAAATATTCATTATGGTCAAAATATCCAAAACTACAATTTTGCCCCTAAGGGTTCTAATTTTCATAATTTATAAAATTAAAGTCAAATGACTTTGGAATTTTTATGTAACCCTACTGATAGATCAATTAAGACATCAGAAGGGAAAGTGTGAATTTTCATAATTTAATTTAATTCATATAATTATTTTTATGCAAAAATATGCATCTTCAAAGAAAATTTCAAAAAATGATCAAGACAATTCCTAATCACTTGAAATTTTAATGTAAGCTAGCCCTAGATCAGAAAGTCATTTGACCAAAATTTCATAATTTTTTTGAATTTTTTATGATTTATTAAAATTAATTGAAGTTTTGGGGATTTTAATAAAAATAAAATATTTCATATGTTGAAAAATATGTTTTATATTTTTTGGAAAATCTCTCTAAAGTCAGGGAACCCAGAGAAATTTTTTTTATATTTTTCTGATTTTTATTTGATTTTTTAGAATTATTTTGGTAAAGATTCTATTTTTAAGCCTTAAAAATCATTTTAAGGTTTAAAAATAGATATCTTTATTTTTAGACTTTGGAAAAATATTCCAATGATTCCTAAGTGTTTAGGAAATAATTTGGAACATTTCCATGAGTTTAATATTTTATGATTTTTTTATTTATTTTTAATTATTAAAAATAACTTAAAAACTAAGTTTTTATTTAAATATATTTTTATTCTTATTAAATTACCCTAATATCAGAGAACTCAAAAAACTAAGTTTCATAATTTTTGGAGTTATATTTTGATTTTTAAAA
>NW_018164472.1:576788-583724 GCF_001263595.1 Phalaenopsis equestris | reverse complement strand
ATTTTCAACAAAAATTGGATGCCAATTTGAGGTTTAGGGTATTCAATTGTTGAGATTTGGGGTGTTAGCCAATATTGGGGCTAATCTTGGAAATTTTGGATTTAGGTCAAAATCAAATGGATTTGAGGCTTCACCAAGGCCAATTGATGGTTGATTTTGATGTTTAAGAATGTTGTAAAGATTTTACAATATTAATTGAGGCCAATTGGCTAGGCTATGGGTTCAATTAAGTGAGATTAAGTCGTATGGTCAAGATTGGGTTTTGACCCAAATCAAAATTGAGCTCAAATCATAGACCAATTGAGCCTGGATTTGGTTTAGTTTGGTCATATCAAAAGTGAATTTGAGTTTAGGATGAGAATTGAGGTCAATTAAGATCAAATTGATAGACATTTGGGATGGATTTGGGGAATTTTGGGTCTTTAAAGGGCAATTTGGGGATTTTGGTTAAAGATGGTCAAATTGACCAAATTGAGTCATGTGGTAGTTGAAAGAAATAAAATTAGGAATATTTGAGATTTATTGGAATTTTTTGAGAATTTTAGAATTTTTGGGATTTTGGATTAAAGAAGGGTCCCAATGGCAATTAGGTAACTTGGGGGTGTCTGGGGCAAAAGACCCAAGATGAGCATTTCAAGTAGAATTGGATAGATATCCATTCTAAATGAACCATGGATCAATGAAATCCCCATTTTGGGTTCTTATGAATTGGTCTTATCCAGGGTATTGTGAGAGTATTGTGCACCTTAGCTCCAAACCAACACCCAGGGTTAATCCTAAGGCCAAGTAGCCCTATAGGAACTCTTCTTGAGTTTCCTCATAATGATCTTACCTACTAAATGCTAGAGGTTAGGACCAACATGTAGAATTTCAAGTTGAGTAAAGAGAAGAGTTTTGAGTTTCTAATGGTGAAGGTACCTTGTCTAGTTTTCTAAGACTAGTCAGTAGGAAAATCCTATGGCTAAACTTAGGCTACTAAAGAAGTTTCTAGACCTCAACCAAAAGTGAGGTCAACAAACCTTCAATTTCCTCTGTTTCTTCTGTGGCTAGCCACACGTAAGATGAAAGATCCCAAGAAAAGCAAGGTTGCATTTCTTCCTCTTTATCTCGTAAGGACACAAGCCTGATGGAAAAACTCACACAAGGGAAGTATACAGAAGACCTTAATTGCGGATTTGAAGATGACGGGAGAGCAGAAGAAGGAAAGTTGAGCGGGATCTATACAGGGAAGGCACGGGAAGCTTAGGAAATAAATTAAGGGCAGATAAATAAGAATCAAGTTTCACGTTATTTCCATAAGAGAAGAGCGTTAAACATAGCAGGTGGACCGGTCTCCACATACTCAAAACAAAGTTCAAAATTTATGCTGCAGTCACAAACTAACCTGATATTCAAGAAGCAAAAAAATAAATAAACAAAAAAGAAAGCTAAGAGTTAAGAAGCATAGGTAGCGAGGCATTCCCAAATGTAAGTTCATATGATTCAAAGCAGACCATCTATCTCCAAAGAAGCCCAAATCTTGCTTTAATTTTCTCATATTAGTCCCAAATGATAGGGAGATGAGCTCAGATAAACCCCTAAAGAAGCTTACAGGTAAGAGAATTCCCAAAGAAACTAAATCTTAAGTAAGAGAATTCCCAAAGAAACTCACAAATAAATGTGTACTTTATAGAACAAATATCAATCTCTAAGATGATGTAATGAAACACTAGTTAAGAGTTGAGAGTTACGAAGTAGAGGCATCACCAATTCCAACTCCCAAATGCATGTTTGTATGATTCAAAACAAATATTCCATCTCCAAAGAAGCTTAAAATTTCTACTGCAGCCACAAACTCAACCCAATTCAATAAAGTAGAAAATTAAAGAAACTAGAAGAGAAGAGTTAGGAAGCAGAAGTGAGACATTGCCAATTCCAATTCCCAAATGTAATTTATGTGATTCAAAGCAGATATTCGATCTCCAAAGAAGTTCAAAATTTCTGCCACAGTCACAAACTAACCCAATATTCAATAAGCAAAAAGATAAATAAACAAAAAGGGATGTTAAGAGTGAAGAAGCAGAGGCAGTGAGACATTACCAATTCTAATTCCCAAATGTGAGTTCATATGATTCATAGCAGATCATCCATCTCCAAAGAAGCCCAACTCTTGCTTTAATTGTCTCATATTACTCCCAAATGATAGAAAAATTGATTTGTGGTATAGGGAGATGAGATCAGGTAACCTCCCCCCCCACATAATTATTAACATAAGTAACCTTCCCCCCCCTTCCAGGTGATAGGAAATAATCAAATTAGAATTGATTATTTCCCAGAACGGTTGATTATTAATGTTATATCTGGATATCATCTTATGTTATAGAAATTGAGCGAGTTTGTGTTAGATATATTGGACGTAAAATGAAGGTAAATTCGACGACAATCCATATCAGACGTAAAACAAAGGTAAATTCGACAATAATTAAGATTATCATCGGATTTGTGTCTGCTTTACGTTTGTTTTTTTTTTCGCAGGTAAATCGATGGTTGATAATGTAATCTACGTTTCATTTGAGTCGAAAAAATTTGTTGCTATTTTTTTGCATCGTATTTGTGTCTTATTAGCGTCAATTATTGTTGAAGCTACAAATGCATCTGATGTTGCGTCTAAAAAAACGGAAGTTAAATTTATGCGTCTAATTATCGTCAGATTAACGACAGATAATAACAAAGAAAGACGAAAAATGATTGTCGTTTTTGTGTCGGAATATTCGACTCAAATCGGATGCAAATCAGACGCTAACCTGCTACACAAAAAAAAAGTATGATTACATTTACACAACCTGCATGCACCAAATAATACATATCACAACAACATATTATCCAGTTACATCAACCCAAATTATGGCTCAAACAAATATCAATACTGAAAAGCAAAATAATGTTACATGTAGTCCCAAATATCAATAATAAGACTCACCAAAAATTCCATCACATAAGTTCAATGCAATGTTGAAAATAAAAGGAAACCATAAAAAAATCCTACTTCTCACCTCCCTCCTCCTAATCCTTTACTGTCATCATTGGCAGCTTGCGCCAACAATTTGCTAAACTATTCTTCGTGTTCCTTATGGATTCCTCGACTTTATGTTGGCCTTGCATCCTCTGTTCATGCAATTGACAGAGCTCTTATTTCAGGACAAAGACTTGTTTGGCAAGAGTATCCTAATCCCGTTGTGACGAGCTTGGGGAACTTACTGGAGCACGGGAGATCTCGGCCTCGAAGGCTATACCCCTTGCACCAAAGCCATAGACCCTCCCCTTCTTTCTTGCCGCCCGCGTCCATAGTTTGAACTCGGACTGCATGGTGGTATAATGGCTACCATTGGTACTAGCGGAAGTTTGGGGCTGAGAGGCCAAGTACTTCTCTCGAAACTGCTTGAACTCATACATAATTAATGTTTAGTTGTAACTTTAAATTGTAGAATTAAAAAAAAAATTACTTACATTCAATCATTGGGAGTGCTCGGAGACCCAATGCTGTGTCCCCTTGCGCCGATGAGTTCGGACATGGAGCTGCACAACGGAGGGCTCACGACTCACTTCCTTGGTCTTTGTAGCATAGGAGATTGGTTAGCACCGCATAATTACATCAAATATTGAATTTTTATATATTTATAAGATCTTACCAGCCTTCTGTAGTGCTTTGTATGGAGGACTGATCCTCCAATATGGAGCACAGCTGGCCTGACCCCCTTCGTCGCCCGGTTCACCCGGTTTGTCTGTCTCTTCCTCTCATAATCGGGATAGGCCCAAGCTGCGATCAACTAACCTCAGCTTCTCATCGATCCAGGCGTGCTGTGGTGAACATGACCCCAAGCCGATGCCTGGCCCGAATCTCGAAGATTCAACGAATCTATTGGTGGTGTTTTGACAGTCATGTGAAGGCGATCTACAACATAAAAATTAATCCTTGTTTATTAGTATAACAAAATAAATTAAATTTATAATTTCGATTCAAATTACAAGATCCTTCCCGAACTCCCTGAACCACATGTCTCATGTCTCGAGTGGCAGCAGGGATCTGCTTTCAAGGAGAAGCGGCTGATCTTATTTGCTCTGGATTATCTTCATGATACAGGTCACATGCATATTGTAGGGAATGAGTCTGCTTAAAAAAAATAGTTACAGAAAAATATATAAAATGAAGAACAAACATAATCTAATGTTTGAAATAACTTACGACTCATGTGGTAGTAAATGTACCCTCGGAGGGGCAGGGGTCAAGTGGTCAGGCTCAGAAAAGGTGTAGCTGTGGTAGGTAGGGCTGCAACTAGTGGAGGAGGAGGTGCGGATGTCGTAGGTGTGGTAGGTATGACCGCTCTTCTCTTCCTACTTCGGTAAGTGCTCTCTAAAGTGCCTAGAACACGAGGTCTCTCAGGTGGCTGACCACTTGCACTAGGACTGTAAACGAGCAAAGCGTGAGCGAGCTCAGGCTAGGCTTGTGTTCGGCTTGTTCGAAATTGCTCGTATTTGAAATTGACTCGTGAACAATGTGTTCGTGTTCAGCTCGATTTAAATATTTTTGTTCGTGTTCAATTTGAAATTGACTCGTTAAATTAATTGAAAAAAATATATGTCAAGCGTTGGATTTAAACCTAGACTAAATTTATGCCGAAAAAGATGCAGAACCACATGATTTAAACTTAGATATTAATATATGTAATATATTATTATCTAAATATTATATACAATATAGTATTATATAAATAATATATATATTATTTCAAGCTAAAACATGCAGAACACGAGTGAATACAAAGTTGTTTGTGTTCGACCCGTTTATAATTCAAGTTTAAAAAAATTGTTCGTGTTTAACTTATTCGAACATGAGCTACTTAACAAGTCGAGCACGAGTTGTTAGTGAACAACAAGCTTTTTTGACAGTTTTAACCTGCACCATGTGTGGCCATTTGTAATAATACAAACAATAAAATTAGTAAGAAAAGTAAGACAAAAAAACAAAGAGAAGTAAGAAATAAGAAGTAAAAGTAAAAACGAGAAGGTGCAAAACTAAAGTAAGACAAGTCGCAACTGCGTCTTAAAACAACAAAACTAAAAAGAAAAGTAACAATAACCACTAATCCAAACTTACAGACCATTGCCGTTAAGTTTTATTAGATGAATTCGTTTTCGAAAATTTCTTTTTCAATTTCATCATCACTCTCATCCATATCAGGAGGAATCTCTTCAAAAATCCCAATGGCATTCTCTAACGCAACCGTTTCATTGTTTGTACTAGCCTAAATATGAAAATCTGACATACATTTCTTTTGGTAAATGTGTTCAATAGTACTTTGCATCTTAATAGTTTTCTTTGGTATATTCTTCTTAACCACAACCCTATGAACTTTATCCCTTGCTCTACCAACATATCAAAGTTAATAAATCTGGGTAGCTTGGTGTGCAAAAAAAAGGATCAAACTTCACATATTGTCTGTTCATTTTGACTTCGATAGTATCATATGAAATTAGTGTTTGTGTTCCTCGAATCGAAACAACATCGAACCACTGATCATTGAAAAGTAGACATGTGCGTAGCATTACCCGGATATTACAACTGAATCATTTCTCCAAGTACGTTGTAATAGTTAATCTTGTTATCTGTGTGTGTGTTTCCTTTAATAGTGACACCACAATTATATGTATTATTCTCTTCAAATTAGGAACTCGTATGGAATCTATAACCGTTTACATCAAATATTTGTCATGTAGTAACACTGTGATTAGCCCCCCAAGCAAGATCTAATAATCTCTG
Source organism: Phalaenopsis equestris (assembly GCF_001263595.1). Classification (NCBI taxonomy): domain Eukaryota; kingdom Viridiplantae; phylum Streptophyta; class Magnoliopsida; order Asparagales; family Orchidaceae; genus Phalaenopsis; species Phalaenopsis equestris. The sequence goes on along the minus strand of NW_018164472.1, from coordinate 577,927 downwards.
ATTCGTGATTCTGTTGCTTGTAATGCGAACCTATAATCATTTTAGAGGTACATTTAAGCTAACTTTGAACGTGACGATTATATTACATATCTGTGATTTGAAGGGCAGCTTCAACATCCGTATAGTTTGAACCATGTCAGAAATTTTTCTTCAGTCTTCTTGCTTATTAGAAATTTGTCTTCCATGTTCAAAGTGTTGATAAATGATATGCTCACATTATTGAATTAATTAGTATATGTATAACATTTTGAACAATAAACGACAGTATCGAGTTTAGGCACTACAAATCTTACTGTATAAATGATTGAATTTCATCGCAGCATGTTGCTGCTTTGAATATCTTTATCGCTTAAATATCATGTATCATGCCTCCGTGATAGCTCCGATGATCTTTGAAATTTAGATAATTTTGGCTGTGAAGGCATTTTATCTACGATATGATCTATTTGATATCCTTACTCAAAATAATACGAGCAGAAAGTAATTGTCTCATGTAGCAAGTATACTTCACATATAAAACCAATTGGATGTGCTTTATTCTTAATCGTTTTTTATTTAAAAATCTGCAACACATATTTTGCATTGAATTTGGTGATAGTTTAGTATGAAATAAAATGCAACTCTCAATTGATACATTGGGAAAACATATCTCTCTAGAGGATACATTCATTTGTACTGCATTGGGCCCCCCGGTATAACCTCATAACATGGATGCATAGGTAGATGCTCCATAGAGTCAAAGAAACCAGAAGGAAATATCCGCTAGAGCTTGCATAATAATAAAGGAATATTCGCATCAAGATTTCTAAACGAGTCAACGTTCAGAGTCTCTGCAAACTCCTTGAAGAATATACTTACTTCGATCAAGGGATCAAGTTCCAGCTTCGACAGTGCATCGAATGCAGTAGACAGTAAGCATTACAAAAATATATGAAAGTTGTGACTCATCATGCCGAACACCTTCTTTGTTGACAAATCAAAACGACGACTTAAATTTGAGATATATCCACCGGGAAACTTTAAAGAATTCACCCACTCAAATATTGTTCCCTGTTGATCTAGTGTAGGACAGTTTGTAACTTTGGGTTTTATTGATTTATCTGCATTTATCTCTTGAGGTTTAAGATATTTTTCTTGCA
>NW_018164472.1:574811-576778 GCF_001263595.1 Phalaenopsis equestris | reverse complement strand
CACTCTTTCAGGTCCAATCTGACTTTCACATTATTTTTTGTTTTACCTTTGATATCCATCACAATATTGAAGATGTAATAAAAAAAAATTCTTCTCAATATGTTTAACATTGAGATTTTGCTTAATTAGATTAATCTTCAAGTATGTAATATCTCAAAATATACTTCGCTTAGTCCAGTTATATGTGACACCAAAATCAGGAAAACGAGTTGAAGCTATCTCTGGTTTCTCGGTGATCTTTAGTACTTCACGGACCATCTGTAATAATTCGACTCCAGTTATCATGGGGAGTGGACTTTATCTTTCAACCCTGTTTTTGAAGAATGCATCTTTGCTTCTAAATGGGTGATCGTGGCTCAAAAATCTTCGGTGGCAGTCGAACTAGCTATTTTAGAGTAAATGCCTTAGACATATCTGTGCAGTAGGGACAAACCAATTTCCTAGTTGTGCTCTAGCCAGATAACATCCTATAGGCCAAAAAATCACTAATTCTTCACATTAGAGCAACCCTCAACTAAAAATTTCGTTTCGTAGCTATTTTATATGTAAGCACACTTGTTTCCCACAATATTTGAAACTTATCAATCACAGACAATAAGTAGACGTCATTTTCCCCTTTGGGCTATATGTGGACCCGGTATGGTCAACCTCAGAAATAAAAACGACACTGTCATGCACATATCGGGGTTAAATTGTAAGACATGATGATTACTGGTCAGCATGAATATGAGATTGCGCCATGATTGTACGGGATGAAGCTATCTGCGCATAAGCTAAGTCTAACATTATGTGCTTCAGACACAAATTTCAGATAACTACTATCGAAACATCTCCAGACTTCACCATGCGATGAATGAATCGTTAAATTAACATCAATTGATTCAATACTATGTCAAATCATGTGAGGAGTTGTATGCATAGAGCGAACAACTTCTGAAGCTGAAGTATGAGCTGAAAGTAAAAGAAATGTTTGTATAGAATATTTTTCTATTTTTTACCTTTTTGCCCCTTTTTTTGAATTTTTCTGCACCACAAAGTCATCAAGCTACTGCATCAACCTTATAATATATCATACTGCCATTAGCACATCAATCTATCTTCTCAGATTGTAATCCTAACTTTGTTTTGTATATGTCATATGATGCTAAATTCTTTGTAGGGTTCGTTTCTTTCAATAAGTTGTTATATGATTGAATGTTTCTCTGGGCATGCTAAAATTAGATTTGATGCTCTTGCTCACCATATTCCTTGCAGTAAAGGTCTAACTTAACTTCTTCGAGGCAGAAATACGCTTGATTTTTGTGTTTTGCACAGGAAAATCAGAACTTACCCTCTGAACGATAAATTAGTTATTGTGATGTCACCTCCATAAATTCTTCAACATCATTTAAGAACTCATCAGTGAGTTCTTTGTCTTGGACATAGTCTGTTATACTTCTAAGCTTCAAATTGTGAATATCCATCTGCAACATAGATTTCGCTTTATAGATAAGTGCAGCTATTAGGGAAAGTCAAAATTAGTCAATACTAACATATAGTGGATGATTATGCTTAGTGATTCGTAGGAGCTAATTCTCATCAAAGAAATGACCCCAAGAAACTCCCTGAAGTAATACACTTCTTCTGGTGAAATTGACACTACTTGGCCAAGCAGAATTTCAGAATCTCCCAGAGGTCGATCATCAAATGGTCGACATTTAATGTGACCAACCCATATCTAAGTCATCTCTCTCAAATCTTGTCTGCCACTTGATCTACGATAACCCTATCACATATATATATTTTTATTATTTTGTCTCTATGTTTCAAGCCACTTATCCACCTAAGCATTCTCCTCTCGGCAACACTGAACTTTTTTTTTTATGATTCTATTTTGAAGGCCAACATTCTACACCATAGAGCATTGTAGGTAGGGCTGTAAACGAGCCGAGCTTGAGCGAGCTCCGGCTTGGCTCGGGTGCGGCTCG
>NW_018164472.1:569307-574523 GCF_001263595.1 Phalaenopsis equestris | reverse complement strand
CATGTTCGGCTCGTTTACATTTCGAGCTTAAAAATTTGTTTGTGTTCGACTCGTTAGGCTTAACGAACGAGCCGAACACGAGTTACTTAACGAGCCGAACACGAGCTGTTCACGAACAACGAGCCAAATTGACAGCCCTAATTGTAGGTCTCAACACCGTCTTATAAAATTTTCCTTCTAGTCTAAGTTGTACTTTTCTATCACACAATAGACCCATTGTTTTCCTCCACCTCAACCAACCAACTTTAATTTTGCTTGTATCATCCCCATCTATATCACCATCACTTTGAACAATAGGCCCGATGCATTCCTCCACTTCAAGCAACCAACGTGAATTCTTCAATAACATCGCCATCTATATGCATCACTTTGAACAATATACCCGATGCATTCCTCCACTTCAACCAACCAACTTGACTTTTACTAATAACTCCCCATCTAGATTTTTATACATTCCACTCAATACTTATGTATATATATATATATATATAGCTAACACCTAAACTTTAATACAGACGAAGATTTGCATACATACCACTCAATTCTTAAATGTTTACATGCCTAACACCTATTCCTCAGTTCTTACATACATTCCACATTAAAATGAAAAAAATTGCGCAATTTGACTTAAATTTGATGTTTCTTGATAGAACCAAGTGGAAGGATGAGAAATATGCGAGTTCCGATGGTCTCTGGTCCTTCCCTTCCTAGCTTGCTCAAATGTTGACCCTATCGCGAAGGCTCAGCCACAAACCCGATGGTTTTGAACGAAACCTAGGGCGAGAGGGGCAGCAATGAGTGCAGGGGGAGGGTTTCGCAAAGAACAGAGGAGAGGCAGAGGGTTTCGACAGAGAGGAGAGAGATGAGGATGCGATGGTTTCAGAGGCGCGAAGAAGAAAATAAGCCTAGTGGCGCAAATTTGGTTTTTTAGTTCATTTGCATCGACTTATAGTCCACAATCAAGTAACATGGAAGGCGTGTTAATTGCGGTGGATTAAGCATCATATTTTGCATTTGATGTGGTTTGAACTGTTCAAGTAATGTTCTTGCGTCGCTTTATTTGACGCAAAGTAGACTTTAAATCCTCGCAACGTCGCAGAAGGTTTCTTCATTTCTGTAATGTTTTTTGTGTCGATATATTTGCGGCAAATGAAATACAAAATCTATCGTAAATATTAAATGCTTTGTTCCGCTGCTTACAACCGTAATTCAGATGCAAATATTGGCGTCAAAAAAGCACGACACAAATTTTAGACGCTAATCTCAACTTCTCTTGTAGTGATGGCTCAAAAAAGATGAACATATTTTAAAAAATCAATGAACTTATCAACCATATAATATCTGATGAGGAAATAAATTTTTAAAAAAATGTCATAAGAGCCTCAACGATAAATCATAGGAGCCTAAATCGAATTTCATAGGAGCCCCAACAATTAATCATTAAAAAAATGTTGCCAAAAAATAGAGGAAAAATTCATTTTTCAAATCCCTTACGCACTTAAAGACATTAGCTCATCATCCATTCAACTGAATAGCATACTCCCTATCAAATAACCATAATTAAAAGCAGGCTAAAGCGTTTTAGGGTTTACAATTCTAGGAAAAATAAAATAAAGCAAGCTTCCAGGCTTATTAAAACCATTCGGGTAGTTTGATGGCTAGTTTCTCCAATTTTTTTAATATCTCTTGCTGGAAAAAAAGATGGTTAATATAGAAAAAAATAAAGTGACAAATGATATCAGATTATCACACTAATGTAGGTATTACCAACGGCGTTTTAACATTATTTTGAGAACCTCTTATTCAACTAGCTGCACAAATACATGCATTTACTGTTTTTGGAGCTAAGGAACTCCTATAATCATCTAAAACCCTCTCACCAGCACTTAAAACAGATTGTGAAGCACTTGTTATTATAAGAGTTATCAAAATATCCTTGGCCATCTTTGATAAACATGGATATTTTACAGCATTCAATTTCCACAATTCCCAAATATTAAAATGATCAGAAGCAGTGTTGGGCATATATAAACCCTCCTCAAAATATATATCTGCAAATCGTTTCTGGAAGGAAAAATGGAAATTGATGACACAACAAAATCTACAAATCCCAGCATGGAATCAAGATTTTGTGATGTATTTACTTCAACATCATTTACATATTAATTATAAATGTCCCAAATGACATTCTCAACCTCTTGAATTTTGAATTCTAATTCAGCTGATGAATATGTATTTGGAAGTGTAAAATGTATGAATCTTCTCTCAAACATAGATCTAACACAGTTGCTGTTGACATAAGCAAGTTACACTTACCCCAATATTTATCACACTTTATTTTAATAAAAGATGCTATCTTTCTTATGTATTCATTTGAAAAACTAGATTCCTTCACCAATAATTTTTACATGCATAACCGTGAGAAGAAAAGTATTTGTAATTTGATAAGTAAAGTTCGAAATCATATTTGTAACATGATTAAAAATATATAGGAAGTGCCAAAATTTTTCATACTTTCACAATCTGAATTGCGTGAATCATTTGTAATTGTTGTCTCACGAGTTGCATAATGGATGAAGACATAACCATAATTATAAGCAGGCTCATGCACTGAATAATTAGAGTTCCATGTTGTGGACACATCAATAGACAAATTCTTTGAAGTAGGAACACCTAGTTGCTTTGACGCCTCCACAAAGCTGTCTAATCTCATTAGCGACTTTTTAAGGATTTAAGTGACTCTCTACTCAAATAAATAATTTCCTGAAGCTCCCTCAGGGTCTGTTTGGGGCAGTTGCAGCTTATCCAGCTTCTGCTGATAAGCAGTTTATCCTGATAATCGGCTGATGACCAGCTGATCCGGATAAGCTGTCTGGTTGTTTGGTTAGTGCGTCTGGAAAACAGTTGATTCTGTAAAATTGACTATTTTGCCCTTATTTCGAATAAGTTGTTTAGCTGTTTGGTTAGTGCGTTTTGTAAACAACTTATTTGTAAATTTTTTTAGTTAAATGAATAATCTGTGTAGCAGAATGTTATTTTATCAAATGTGTAGAAAAGAAAATGCAAAAAAGTTCAATAATATTATATAACTCAAAAAAGTTGGGATTACACCAAAAAAGCATAGTGATATATATGAAAGTTCCTTACACATTTATGAAACTCTAATATGGATTATAATAAGACCCCAAAAAAAAAAGAAATAACATGTTAAAATTACAAGGAAAAATATTACAATATTGAGTTTAACATGTAAAAACACATCATGACGAATTTTGCCCGGTTCTGGTACCTCAAAACCTTGAGCAAACGTGTCCTGATGGGGTGCGGTATACACGGAAGAACTCGAACCATATGCGGTGGTGTCCTGCTGTGGTACTGTCGAACTCCTAGCAGCTGTGTCCAATTGGGATATCGTAGAAACAGTTGCATTGTCCGTCCACCTGAAGAATTTACAGTCTTCAGGTCCGTGTCCTCATCGCAGCACCTGTAAAATTGACTCCCGTAACTGTGTCTGGCGTGACGTGAATACCAAGGACGGTAGTCCGCAACGACACATCACTTTCTCGGACTTCCCTGAATGTCTGGAACTCATTGTCCTGCATTTATTAAAAATAGAATAGATCAGTCCAAAAAATAAGAAAATATAATAAATAAACTTACCCAAGTGTAGACCCAACGATTGATGACAACAAATTTACGTGGTCGTCCAAATTGCTTCACCGTTATCCACCATATAAGAGGTGAAGCTATTAACCAGCATAAAACAACATATACACATTAATTATAAAATATGCTCAAAGCTGCTAATATAAACTCTATTATAAGCATCACCTTCATCCTGATCTATGCGAAGGCCATCATAAAGTCCTACTACATGTTTCATGGAGAAAAATTCGTTCCATAAAAATTCCAACAAATAATTGGTCATACAATAGTAGTGGTTGCCATCCAAGCTACATACATAGCATGGGGTCATCCAAGCTACAAATAGACTGCTTACATAATTTAGATGCTTCCATATCCAAAAAAATAAATACATCCATTTCAAGGAAAATGCATTGAGATTGCTGAAAATGCATTGAGATTGCTGATATAGATTGCTGTTCATTGCTGAAAATGCATTGAGTTTAAGGGCATTTACATACATACCACTTAATTGTTAATGATTTAGGTATGTGAACTAACAAGATATGTGAATGGCTACGACACAGGTAAACAAAGAAATTTACCAACATCATAATGCAGGTAAAACCCTCTTCATGCAGGCAAACAAAGAAAATACAACAGGAAACCACCATCAGGAAACCAATAACAGGAAACCAACATCAGGCAACCAACATCAGGAAACCAACTGCAGGAACTGCTCCCAATTCCACCATCATAAATAGCACATAATTCTAATGCATTTACATAGCATTTACCAAGTAAGAGTTAAGAGGGTTGGAATGTTGGATCCTCTGGTTTGACTATTTGACGGACTAGACTCACTAGTGCATTCAACCCAGCTGAGAAATACCTACTTATGGTTTCGGAGGAATGTTGAAATCGTTCCATCGCTCCTCTCATCGATTCGTTCTGGGCCAAAATGTAGAGTGTTATAGCAAACACCTCTCTAGATGTTGTTCTTGATGATCCTTGAAGTTCCTGGAGGGTCCGAAGTTCATTTAGGAGGTCAAGAAAAATGGCTTTTTTCATACGAAACATATTTGCAAAACGTATTGGGTGACCATGTAATAACTCTCCGATCCATTTATCTCAAATATTGTTGGACGTCATGCATGGGTTTCGATCAACATATGCGTTGTAGTAATGGTATAACAATGTAAGGGTGAGAGTAACAATGCGGATTTGATTAATTTGCCCTTCATCCATAATACAAAATCTGGAAGGAACGTAGACTTTTAAACCAAATAGCAAATAGTGATGTAATATCAGAAAACATACAAAAAATGACAATAAAATAGAAAGAGTATATGCATATGTAAACATCAAAGTTCGATATGTAGCTAACATATTCAAGGATGAAAGAAATACAATGTGCAGAACGAGTTCATCACATAAGTACAAAAAAAGACAGAAACAGTCTATCAAACAAATAGTCAATGAAGTTACATAAATGACATTCAATCTTTCATAAAAGAGCGCAAGTAAGGAAGACAAAATTCTGGGTCTAAAGTCTCAAAGAACTGCCTCCGGGTAGAGTTCCCTAGCAACTT
>NW_018164472.1:568378-569094 GCF_001263595.1 Phalaenopsis equestris | reverse complement strand
CCTTCGGGATAGATATAGGGTTTGAGGTAAAGCGCTCTTTCATTTAAACTATGAAAATTATGGGGTCAGTTTGACTTCATCTTTTTCAAAACTAAATTTTTTTTAACGTCCTTCCGAAGCGCGCAACGGGATTTCAATTCCGATGACCGACAGCTTCTTACGGACAAACTCCACACCAAAAATAGTGCCGACAATAACCACATTAATTCAACCATAAAAGAGAAGGCCTCTTATTACTCTCTTACAAGGGACATAGGACCAGAGCATAAATTCAAATTAAGAAAACAAGCTCCCGGCTTAGATTCTGAACATATAACAAGCCGGAATCACAGTACACATAACCCAAAAGTTGGACGTACAATTAAACAGGAAACCAACATTAGGAAAACGATAGTATAAACTGATATTTGTGTGAGTTTTAAAAGAGCTATGAAAACCTGCACCAACAAATTTACATACATACCACTCAGAATTCATACCACTCCCAAATTCATACCACTCCCAAATATTTCATGCAAGTATGAACTCAATAATGTCCTTTCTTCCAAACAAGTGAAAATAATTAAATTGTTGCACATAAAAAAGGCTCCAACTTCGATGTTCATGCTTAAACAACAAACAACATGGTATTCAAATTGAAAGACATTGTTGAAAGACATAATATGTAATGCTATCTAAATGCCTTGGCTTATGTCATTTGCTATTTGCTCTCTCAA
>NW_018164472.1:536732-567264 GCF_001263595.1 Phalaenopsis equestris | reverse complement strand
ATAGCAAATAGTGATGTAATATCAGAAAACCTATAAAAAATGACAATAGAAATGCAATGTGCAGAACGAGTTCATCACATAAGTAAAAAAAAGAAACAGTCCATCAAACAAATAGTCAATGAAGTTACATAAATGACATTCAATCTTTCATAAAAGATCGCAAGTAAGGAAGACGAAATTCTGGGTCTAAAGTCTTAAAGAACTGCCTCCGGGTAGAGTTCCCTAGCAACTTCACGTACTTAACATACATATCCTGGTCTTCCTTAATGGCAAGATATGTGTTAAGAATCTTGACACAATCATGGATTGTGTTGTCCTTTGCAGTTTTGGTATTATTTTTAGAAATTTCAAACAATGTCTCAATAGAACCTTTAACAAATGCAAAGCCTTTTTTATTTTTTACAGGACGGGGGCGCTTTGTTCCACCAGTGGATTGGATATCCGTGTGGATTTGACTGGGACCTTCTCCTGAATCACCTATATGTTCGATCTCTATATCCTCAGCTAGGTTTGCAACACCCTGCTCATTAGGGGTGAAAAATGAGTTCCTGTTGCTACAATACCAGTAAACATGCCATCCAACTTCTCCTCCAAAGCTGGTTCAATTCCATTAAATTTGAATTTTTTGGCCACTGGCGCAACCTGTAAAAAAAAAACAATCTAATCAATATTCAAAAAATATGTCTGTAAAATTTAATTGAAATTGTGATGTTCTTACCGCTAACTTTTCTGACCACCATTCCTCAGGTGCATCAATTGTCCGTTTTACTGGATCCCATCTCAATCCAGTTGATCCCCTTTTAAGCTCTTTCCAAAGTTTCCAGTCCTTTAATTGATCCCATTTGTTCTTTAGTTTCATCCCATCGTAATCTCTTTCAGTTATTTCTTTGAATTTATTAGTGATATTATGTCAATGTGTGCGCTACCTTCCCATCCAGCCATGACATATGTAAAACACATATTGAAATCACAAACAACCATTATATTTTGTGTTGGTGATCCGCATCTTCCAATGTACGCAACTTTCTTTTTGCCAGAAAGACGTGCGTCGACATGTGTTCCGTCAATGGCTCCGATACAATCCTGATATGAATGAATTAATCAATAATAAAATCATGTGTGAAATTTTATTAAAAAACATTTACATATGGGAAGCACCTTAAAGAACGGCATATAACGAGGGTCATTCGCAATATGTGTGGGGATGAACTGGAATGTTGGATCCTCTGGCTTGACTATTTGACGGGCTAAACTCACCAGTGCATTCAACCCAGTTGAGAAATACCTGCTTATGGTTTCAGAGGAATGTTGAAACCGTTCCATCGCTCCTCTCATCGATTCGTTCTGGGCCAAAATGTAGAGTGTTATTGCCAACACCTCTCTAGATGTTGTTCTTGATGATCCTTGAAGTCCGTGGAGGGTCCGAAGTTCATTTAGGAGGTCAAGGAAAATAGCTTTTGTCATACGAAACATATTTGCAAAACGTATCGGGTGACCATGTAATAACTCTCCGATCCATTTATCTCCAATATTGTTGGACGTCATGCATGGGTTTCGATCTACATATGCGTTGTAGTAATGGTATAACAATGTAAGGGTGAGAGTAACAATGTGGATTTTTTCATCCATAATACAAAATCTGGAAGGAACGTACAGTTTTAAACCAAATAGCAAATAGTGATGTAATATCAGAAACCTATAAAAAATGACAATAGAAATGCAATGTGCAGAACGAGTTCATCACATAAGTACAAAAAAGAAACAGTCCATCAAACAAATAGTCAATGAAGTTACATAAATGACATTCAATCTTTCATAAAAGATCGCAAGTAAGGAAGACGAAATTCTGGGTCTAAAGTCTTAAAGAACTGCCTCCGGGTAGAGTTCCCTAGCAACTTCACGTACTTAACATACATATCCTGGTCTTCCTTAATGGCAAGATATGTGTTAAGAATCTTGACACAATCATGGATTGTGTTGTCCTTTGCAGTTTTGGTATTATTTTTAGAAATTTCAAACAATGTCTCAATAGAACCTTTAACAAATGCAAAGCCTTTTTTATTTTTTACAGGACGGGGGCGCTTTGTTCCACCAGTGGATTGGATATCCGTGTGGATTTGACTGGGACCTTCTCCTGAATCACCTATATGTTCGATCTCTATATCCTCAGCTAGGTTTGCAACACCCTGCTCATTAGGGGTGAAAAAATGAGTTCCTGTTGCTACAACACCAGTAAACATGCCATCCAACTTCTCCTCCAAAGCTGGTTCAATTCCATTAAATTTGAATTTTTTGCACAACCTGTAATTAAAAAAAACAATCCAATCAAAATTCCAAACATATGTCTGTAAAATTTAATTGAAATTGTGATGTTCTTACCGCTAACTTTTCTGACCACCATTCCTCAGGTGCATCAATTGTCCGTTTTACTGGATCCCATCTCAATCCAGTTGATCCCCTTTTAAGCTCTTTCCAAAGTTTCCAGTCCTTTAATTGATCCCATTTGTTCTTTAGTTTCATCCCATCGTAATCTCTTTCAGTTATTTCTTTGAATTTATTAGTGATATTATGTCAACCTTCTTTATTAAAAAAAGTTGTGGGTCGATTTCCCAATTCGACTTCTCTCACGCATAGATCACAGAAAATATTAGTAGTCTCTCTATCCCACATAGCCGATGAACCAGAGTCTTTAGATTTACTCATCTTTTACTGTCATATCAACGGATGGTTAGATGACAACATGAATGAAAATGAGACACTGAAGATATGCAGATGGCATTATGAATGAATATGAATTACCATAGACCATAAAACATATTTTATTCATCCAACTTTCTAATTCAAAACCAACAACCCAAAGTGGCATCATCATAGATTGTTAAAAAACATACTTGGAAAACCTTCTTCAACAACAGTGTATTGGATCTACCATAATAAGATAGATAATTTTATTTCGTACAAGTAAAAACAGGGGTCTCATCGAAGCAAAAAAAGCTGAGTTACATAATATGTTCACCTTCACTGAAGCTTATCACCATATTGGTAATAGAATATTCATTGAACCAGTGCAAAGTATTTTCATAACCATAACGTGAGAGCTGTAAAATAATTCCAAAGGATAAATGAAGATTCAACAAAAGGTGAATTTGGTATCACTGTCTACCCTCTACTTGCATGCTTCTATTGTGGCATCAATAGAGATTAATATCAGAGATAGTCAAAATTAGGCTTTAATACATTTATCAACAATCAATCACCAAAGTTAGTAGATATTATCGGTCAATCAATCACCAAATAAATTAAGTAAATTGAAGCCCATAAAGGCTTACATATTCCCTCTCTAACACGACAATGATTGATGCACGATTCGTTCTTAAGCCAACTTCTTTTTTGATGACCGAGGAAATTTTATATTGGGATACTACAAGCTTTTTTAATTTCATTTTCAGCCTTCATTCGATATGCATAGTAAATGATTGGCTTTATATAATTGTATAAAATAAAAGTATCATAAGTCAAATCAAATGTTAGACTATACACATGGAGAGTATACATATATTGAAAAATTTTGTAACATCATGGGGCATTCACAAGCATATGGCCCAATTCTTATGTTCTTATAAATCTAACCACTAAATTATTTCTGAACGATATCCCTGCATCAGAAATAAAGAGATTACGATATTAAAAGTGATTTTCTCTAAAATGACAGACACCTGTCATTTTAAACAAGCCTCAAGAAATACCCTCAAAGAATCAAATGGCAGGGAAAACATTGCATCAATATCAATCTACCGTCAAGAAATACCTAAAAGAATCAGTAACTTTGAATAGCATGGAGACCATATGAACATAAAACGAAAAAAAAAAAATTTCGATTACTGTGAATATACACTGTTCGACGAAAGGTTGGGATGAGGAATGAAGAAGGGAACTGCCTTAATGCTTCAAACATATCACAAAAACAGTGGATCTATATTTTTACCAGCGGTATTTGCACATTCAGAGTAGATCTAGGTTTTAGCCAACTCAACACTTCTAAACAGATGGATCGAGTGAAATTTCTTGCCAAAATCTCAGATCTCTCGGCGAAATAGGGGAAAGAAGGGAGGAGCCGATTGAGGTAAGCGTTTTGTTACCTTGCAGAGGAGCGACGGAAGCGAGATCGACCAAATGTGCGAAGGAAGGTCGGCTGCGGGCTTGAGGGTAGCGAAGGAAAATATGGAGCCCAAACGCGGATCGCAGGGATATACCCATTTTAGCCACCTAAACACTTTCAAACAGATGGATCGAGTGAAATTTCTTGTCAAAATCTTAGATCTCTCGGCGAAATAGGGGAAAGAAGGGAGGAGGCGAGCGAGGAAAGCGTTTTGGTATCTGCGGAGGAGCGACGGAGGCGAGATCCACGCCAAATGTTTGAAGGAAGGTCGGCTACGAGCTTAGGAGGGTAGCGAAGGAAAATATGGAGCCCAAATGTGGATCGCAGGGATATACCCGCGATCCGCGTGTAATATAACTTAAAAAAGCTGTTTCCAAAAATGCAAGTAAAACATGATTTCCAAACGCTAGGGCAGCGTTTTGAAAAACGCCGCCGCACAAATAAGCTGTCCCAAACGGGGCCTTAATCTATCTTGAACTATTATGTTCAAGATGTGCACACAACACCTGACATGAAAGAAATGATCACAAAAATGCAACTTCTCTCTACTTTGAAATTGGCTTTAAGAGTAATAGCTGCAACATAATTATTATTATCATTATCGAAAGCGATTGAGGACGGAAAATTTTAATTCAATAAAAATTCATATATCACATCACAAATATATGCACCAGTATGAGGACGTTCCAACTCAATGAAATTTATGATTCTCCTTTGTAATTTTCAATACTCATCTATGAAATGAATAATTAGAGACATGTACACTTATCTGATTTGAAGTCCAATAATCAGAAGTCAAGGAAACCTTATGAATATCTTTGAAATAATTTTAACTATTCTTTTTTCAATATTGTGCAGCATGCAATTATTCTTAATGGTGTTTCTAGATGCTCTCTCGTAGTTTGAATTTAAAACCTTCAATAACACATTAAACCAGGTATGCTCAAAAATCATAAATGGGTACTCATGCATAATAATCATTTTAGCAATAATTTCTCTGATTTTATGCTGGTCATAAACCTTGGGATCATAAGAAAAAGGTAAATCAATGTCAATATTTCCATCAAAAGGCAAAAAAATACAACATTTTGTATCTTTTATTGTTGACTCACTAACATTATTGTTCTTAGCTTTGATTTTCTCACAATCTTCACGTGCGTAAGGAGTTGCGGAGTACTACTCTTCGATTTATGAAATTTAGTATGACAATAAATGCATTGCAAAGAAGCAGATGAAACTCCCTCAGATGTAAATATTGCTTCAACAAAATAATTCCATCAGATATCCTTTTCTTAACATTTCTTGTAAGGGCAACTGTAGTGTTAAACTTAACAATGGCTACATTCGAGGGTTTCGAAGGAAGATTTTGATTTTCATTGTTGTTTTCAACTTTCGTCAACATTTCATTGCTAGAAGATGTAGTTTGAGAGAGATACAATGTGGACACCGAAATGGTAGGTAGATAGCCCCCTAAATAAAAAAATAGCATATAAATAATTTGATTATCTCAAAATAATTTAAATATGATATCATGGCATGAGTAAATCTATCATACATATCATAAATATCAACAATCTAAGTTGTCACTGATAAATACCCATAACATAAATAAAGTTAACATCCATCAACAACTTCTGCCAATCAAAATTAAATATTGCATACAATAAACATACCTTAAAACTTATGTATGTATAATCAATAAAAATATCCTAAGATTAACTTCATGTAAAAAATATTGTACTAGATACGACAACAAAGTATATTGATACTTCTATTGATCCACAAGAAACTATGTTTAAGCAAATACATATTTACCATCAAAATGAAAGGATGAATGCCTAATCAATAGGCAAAAAACATCTCGGACTTCAACAACAGGCTTGAATCAGAAGCATAAACATGGTAAGGTTAGGGTTTAATAAAAAAAAAGAAATAAAATGCCAAATAAAAGCAACAACATAACTAGGGCTTCAGTAAACAACTAAGGATTCACAATTATAGAACCAACCTTAAAAAAACAATAACATAATAAAAAAAAAACCTATGGAGATGCAATGCTTTGAAGTGAAAAAAAAGTGTTTAGGAGTATCACCAGAACCAAACAAGAAGGAAATCGTGAAGAAATGAGAAGGAAAAGAAGTATACCAACGGTCTTGTGTGAGATTGAGGTGATAACAATTTTTAGAACGAGAGACGTGGACATAAAATATCGTAGATACAGTTGGGATCCCAAACCCTAGAAGGAAGCTCGCCCTCCTGCAATGCAGCTCAAATCATGGAAATGAAACCTAGGATAGAGATTAGGTTTTGGCTAGAAACATAACCTTTTAAGAGATTCATCACTTAAGACCAGTCGTTCAATTAATTGTATTGCTGTCACACCGGTTTTGCGATTCACGAGTACTCTGCGGTTTGTGGAGACGTCATGACCAAATTTTATCAAAAAATAATTAAATTTAAAAATATTAAATAATTGATAATTTCAAGCCTAAATGAGTCTAACACGATCGAATAATGTTGTGTTTGTGTTTGACTTGTTCATAACTCGAACTCAAAATTGTCGTTTGTGTTTCTCTTATGCTTAATGAGCCTATAAAATTTGAGTTTTTTGCCTGAGCGTAACATAAGCTGTTTGCGAACAATGAGCTTTTGGCAGCTCTAATGACAATTCTATAATGGTTAATGTGTTCATATGGGTCAGACATTCCATCATAAAAAAATAAACACTTGGAAGCTTGAAATCTATTGGAATAGGGCGTCGAAGAACGATCTTAGCTAAAGAAGAGACTATTGAGAACTACATGGAGCAAATAATTTACTTATATCCCTTAGAGGGAACCTTTCTTGCACTAGAAGTCGTAAATCATCACGCTTGTTTGAAGTTTGCTGTCAGGCTTGGCTCTACGGGATGGATGGGTAGAGCTAGTAGTGTTCAAGAGGTCTGCTTCCTAAAGAGAAATTTCAGTGTGTGACCCGAATTGTTCTTGAACTTCTTCCCATTGGATCTTTCCAAAATCTACATGTGCATCTCTTGGTTAGAAGAGCGCTGGAGATTTGAAATCTGGTGGAGCTCCTTCACAGAAGATTACATGTGAGCAGAAAAAGATGGAGTCTATAACCTCAGCTCCTACCAAAGGTCGACCACAACAATTTATTTGACCTCGAGTATATTTCCTTATAGAGAGCCGGAAGAACCTACTGCTGCTAATGGTGATGAGGTCTGATGAGTTTGGCAATTTCTTATATAAGAGTATTTTACAAGCATACTTTTAATATATGTCTTTATGTAGTTGAGCCATAGCTAATATTGACCTGATTAATAAAAAATGACTTGCATATTGTTTCTAAGGTGGTAATGTTCTGTTTCCATGACGGGGGAGAAGGAACGAAGAGCCGAAATAGATGAAGTGGGTAGTCAAGAAACCAAACAAAGAGGGTGAGGAAACCCAATAGAAGGGAGAGGAAGTGAGGGGACTGGAAGCCTAAGAGGCGGGTTCAACCTATAAAATGCCATATGAGGGAGGCAGTAACTTAGCGGGAGAGCCGAAGCCTCGTGCGTTTGGAGTTCGATCGAAGGAGTTGTAATGCGAGGAGACAACGTCGAGCTTCGAGCTGTTCGATGGGAACGAGGGACGTGAGGAAGGAGCAGAAGCTGAAGGAGGCATTGAGTAGCTAGCGTGTAGACGGGGCCTCGTGCAGAGGAACAAGACTGTAGTATCGTCGAGTCAATGTCGTGGTCAAGCTACAATCAAAGGAGTCGGAGACCTTGCGGCTCTACAGAGGAGCTAAGCTCGCGCGGGAGAGGCGTTCAAGCCAGAGATCTCAAGCCCAGGAAAGGGAGACATGGTCGTCTGTAGTCGAAGACTTCGCGTGGTTTAGGCTTGACCGAGAGGTTTAAGGGTGAGTAAATTTGATTAAAGTGTTTAATAAGGATTTTATAATTTATATTTTGAATATGTGTGTGTGTGTGTGTGTGTGTGTGTGTGTGTGTGTGTAATTAGGATTACATAATGTTTAATAATGAAAACTTAACACTTAAATAATATAAAGTAAATATTTTATCAAAATGGTAAATTATTTAAATTTTATATGGAGTTTATTGTAGGCTTAAATTTTAGAAGGGTCGAAGTTAAGAGCAAATTAATTTCCACCAAGGTGAGTACTCGTATTTTTAATCTATAATTATATTTAGTTTCTTCTCAACTATTTTGCAGGTAATGATTCTGATTGAGGCACTCTTTTCTTTATTGATCACATTGTTATGAATTCTTGGTAGCTACTTAGTATCATGTATTGGTATACACTATATATAGAATGTTGAAATAAATGCGATGTGCACATGAATTATATATTATGTTGGCTGTTTGTATGTGCATGATTGACTATGATAGAGTCACCTCTTTATGGTACTAGTGGAACAACATTAAAGTACTCGTGCACATATATGAAAAAAATATTGATATGAAATGTTTTTATTAGTGTAAATTTTTAGATGTTGCTCCTATAATGATTTTATATATTACAAAATGATATTGATATTCTATTGATGTAGTAAGATTTTTTAAATAACGTCAAATATTTATATTGATTTATGAAAAGTTTAATTGACTTGTATATTGTTTTCATTTGTCTTGTATTACTGTAGTTTATGAGTTTGAGTATTCACTGACTTGTTTAGCTCACTGTTATTTTTTAACAAACTTTTCAAATTATTTTTAAACTAAACTAAGTAAAGTTGTGAAACACTAAGAAAAAATATTTATAAAAGTCGCGGACAACTAGTAACGAGGTAAATTTAAATATATTATTTTAATTTATTTTGATTAGTGGTTCTTTAATCTATTAATGGTTAGTGATAGAATAAATATGAAAAAACTTAGTTTCCTTTGTCCTACTGTCTGTCCTTGTCTTAGTTAATTTCAAGCTCGGATCGGGTCATGACATGGTGGTGGTGCCAACCGTGTACCTCTAATTAGTGGATTTTGAGGTAATTGTGCCCCTCCACTTTACACTATTGTCGGTTATCGAGCCTTACGTAGAAATTTGAGGATCTCAATTTAAGTTTTCTTTATTCTTTGTAATGATCTTTAAGGGGTGCAAAGGATGTTCTTTCGCCAGTTAGGTGATGTATATTATTGGGGAACAAAATAGAGGCTTGGCATCATAGACTTCAATGCTGTAGCTTAGAATAATGAGTATTATAGCGAGAAGCTCATGTATTGTGTTTTTTAGCCATTAAAGAAATATAGAGTTCTAATGGGACATCGTTTCCCATAAACAACGTCAAATTGCTGTATGCCAGAAAATTCAATTTGTTAGAGTTATAATTTAATGTCTTAGTGTTGCACAAAAATCTAACACGTAAATAAAAGAAGATAGTGGGATGAGACATCAAGATTTTCAATTCAAAAGAACCGCGTGTCCTAGCGCAGTGGAAGTAATCCACTATATGTATACATATGCATTCTTCTCTCGCGACAAGGAGAATGAGATTAGAATCTTACAATGAAAACTACACTTGTTTTTAATAGCAAAAAAAATGTGTTAAGAAAATTCAACAATAATCATAGTTCGATTATAATAGTTGCAAGTAATGGTCACAGACGACCTACAAGTGGTGGTCGACAGTGGTTGATGGCTACGGAAGCAGGTGATCGATGGTGGCTGGCGGATTTAAAGTGTTAAGAAAATTCAACAAATGTCGTACTCTGATTATACTAAGTGTAAGTAATGGTCGCAGATGATAGGTGGTTGGCAACAATAGGTGGTGATAGTGGGTGGTGGCTGATGGCTACAGAGGCCGGTGATGGTGGTTGGCGACGAAGAAGGGCACCGGTTACTCGTTGGGTTTTCCCTTCAGAACAGGCTCTAGAATTTCAGTTTTCCTTCTCGTTTTCTTCTGCTTTCCCAAGTGAAGAGAAGAGGCCTATTGTTAGCCTTTGGAGAGGGTTATTTTGATATTTTGGCCCACAATTTTCATAACCCCTTACTGGATGGTTCATTTCCCCCTCAATCATAGATGATGTTTTAAGAATTCGAGTCTCTTAATGACCTCATAATTTAGTGATCTTAAGCTTATTGGATTCCTCTCGTTGAAACGCTTGATTCAACTATAAATATATCAAATTTGAAGTTCAATTAACCCTTCAATTAATTATCTAGAGCCTCCAATTGTGCTTCAACAGCTTAATCTTGGTTGCCGAATTGACTTAATTTTAGAGACGCTGGGTTTGTCTTGTTGAGACTGTCAATTTTACTATAAATTTGTTGAAATTGGGCTCAGATGACCTTGAATTTGAATTTGGAATGTGTATTTTCCAAAAATACATCAATATTCGTGTTGAATAATAATTTCTTGATGAATCGTCAATATGTGAGGATTCATGCAACTTATATTTATTAGTATTAACTGTAATGATGATGTTACGTTGC
Source organism: Phalaenopsis equestris (assembly GCF_001263595.1). NCBI lineage: Eukaryota > Viridiplantae > Streptophyta > Magnoliopsida > Asparagales > Orchidaceae > Phalaenopsis > Phalaenopsis equestris. The sequence continues at coordinate 556,673 of NW_018164472.1, read as the reverse complement.
ATTGGATCAAATCATATGTATTTCAATGCATGTTAAGATGTTTAGCATTGCATATTTTTTTTAGCAATTTTTGATTTCTTATAATTTCGAAGAATTAGATTCTTTGGAGTAATCTTCAACTTTGATATGCTCTCCATTATTAAGGACAGGTGAGATTGAAGTTAATCAAAGTTTTTGAATGAGATCTTTATCTAATATACTTTTATATGAGATTATAGTTATGGTCATTATCAAGTATGCCATCGATTATTTCGAAAAATGAAAGATTTGTTTGATTTGAAGAAGTTGCGTAAGTGGATGTTTAAAATTCTTCAAGTGGTATATAGCCTAAGGGGATGCTCAATAATTAATGAGGCATTTTAGTACATAACAAAAGGGATGTATTGGACTTGTATGAACTTTTAAGTAATCATTTGATAAATTAGTGGAGTTATTGAAGTGGGTGATGGAGCAAAGGATGATAATTTCAAATTAATGTGAGATAATTAACTTGTTCGAATGCTAAGATCATTGACTCTGATAATATTTCTTTACGTGAAGATGATTATTAAAAAAAATGGATCAAACTAAAAGCCAAACAACCACGCATAGCAAGAGTTGATTTGATGGCCATAAAGGAGAGAATATTTTGTCTTGTTTTGTAGAACTTTTTCAATATATCCAGCCATAACAGTGACTAGCATTGGATGTATTTATAGAATGACCATTGAGTCACAAATCAATGGGACATTAAATCTAAACATTTTTGTTTTACTCTCTGACTTTGTTCTCGTAAGTTGAATTCCTTTCAATAGATTAATCGTGAAGTTATTTGGGTATATGCTTTAAGATTTGTTCCGAAGTGAAAAGTTGGGGAAATGAAGGAAAGAAATAAAAGATAATGGGGAGCATCTACTTGCATGCCACCCAAGTCCTAGCTATTTACATATCAACACCTAAACTTTCCTTTTGTCATTTATACCACCCAAATCTTTAATATCCCGTAAAAAATACCACTATTTTAACTTTTTAAAATGAAATGCACCTTTTTGTGCATAGGTAAGATAGCATATATGCATGTAAATCTTCCTTTAATTTTTAATTGCAGACAATAGTGTTTAAGACAGGCTTTATTTGGTATTGACGTTTAATTTTACGCTGCATTGGTGATCTGGAGTATTTTCAAGTAAGACCAAATGATTGTTTGGTAAAATAATTTTATGTTTATTGTCTGAAACATTTTGTTTTGTGTTGCATGTTTGTTGAAAATTGTTGTGGCACTGATAGGAGTTGATTGAATGATCAAAATGGTTATTACTGTGAATTACATTCGATTCTTAATAACCTAATTTTAATTACTGATAGGTTGACTCGTGGTTTCAGCTATTTCATGAGCTCTGACAAATTTAGACTGAAATTATTGAAATTAACTAATGCTAAAAAGTGATTCTTGTTTTGGGGCATTCACGTAAATACCACCCAATACATATACATGTACATTTCTAACTCCTATACCAGCTTATTAACATTTATAACACCCAAACCTTTCGTATCACATCGAAGATAACCATCATTTTAATTTTTAGATATTGAAACAGTTCTTTTCATGTATAGGTAAGTCGGTATGTATGTAAAAATTGAAGTTTATGTATGTAAATCTCCCTGTTGTTTTTATTGACCTATTTAATGCGATGAATTTTGCATTTAAAGTTCTTAAAAATCATTTGTTGATCCCTGGATTACATTTTGATCCATTCTGTAATTAGTTTCTGCTCAAAATTGAGTTCATCCTCCATTATCAGGCTATTAAAAGCTGCCTATTTGCAGGTCAAGAGGAAAGCTCAGGACGTTGGACCGTTTGATTGCACCAAATACAGTGTAAGACCATTCCTTAGGGAGGAGTGACTCCGTTCTTTTTCTAACCTTTCAATTAGTAGGGGTTTAGGGTAGGTGTACCAAAAGATTACTATAGATGGAAAACATAAATTGAAGTTGATTTATTCTTACTTTGTTTGATTTTTAAAAAAGGGGTAATTACGTACAAAGCACCGGAAATATTACTATTTAGAAATCAAGCACTTTTCCTCATTCATTTTCTAAATTTTTACTCAAACTCGAAGTATCAAATTCTTAATGGTTTGATCATGGCATGTGTAAATGCATCGGTTCGATGGTTCAAAAAATCACATGGAGGCTTGATCTATAAATATCAATGTCTCGAGTGTTTTCTATGTATTTATCCCTTAAAAATAATGAAGATTTCTATTGCCTTTGCCTTGGAATAGTGGGGAGATTATTTTGTTATGTAAATTATTTTTTTTATCGAATTGCCTTTGCCTTGGAAGTATTATGTTGAGTTGAAAAAAAATATTACATCAGGAGTCCTGATGCAAATGCAAAACTGCATCAGGATTTTAATCATAATGTGTCATGTGTACGGTTTGGCCTCACTAAATATAAACAATTAAATAATTTAATGTATGGTCAGGCCGGACTGTACACGTGGCGTATTGTGATTAGAGTACTAATGCAGTTTTGTTTCAGGACTCATATTTTAATTATTTTTTTGTTTGAGTTGGGGCTTTGTTTTGACATTAATAAAATGTGACTTGCTTGATTCAAATTTGATTTGAACTTAACTGGTTTGATTTGTGAACAATTAATTTTGATTGACTATAAATTTGTATTCATACAAAGGAAAAGCAGATTAAAGGTAAATTAGGGGCTGAAATGCAAATTGGTTTTGAGTCTAGCCACAAACCCTATCAGAAAGAGTACTTATGCGCCATAGATGACAAGTGAAGGGAAGAAGGAAGGTTGGACTTTCAAGGAAAGGAAATGATCTGAGAGAAAAAGAGAGCAAAGTAGGGTTCTTCAAAGTTCGCCGACTTTACTTATGGTTCGCCACATATGACGAAACAATACAAGGGCATAAGGGTATCTTGCCACATTAAACTGCGAGAATGAAGTTACATCATACGCACATTATGATACATTAAAAATAAAAATTTCATTTAAGCAAAATATGTAAATTTACATGTGAATCCTCCAGGTACAACTTATCAGCAATAAAAAAATACCTAATAAAACCATCAGCCGCAGCCTTAGCAAAGACATAATTGAGTTGGAATAGCTGCAGATACACTAATTCCCCTCCTAACCAAAATCAATCCGCCTTTTCTATTTCAAAATGAAGCCTAGAGACCAAAACCGTCTCCTAGATTGCAAACACTTCGGCCTGAAGTGCCGTCACTTCATCTTGAAGGATAGGCTCCCAAGCATGCATAAGGATAGGTTCTTTCTCCAGTTTTTCTAACAACGCGTCCCGAGGATGAGCTCGATCAGCCTCCCGGATCATTGGAGTCTCTGCCACTCAAAGCCGAAGTCCAGCCGAGCCGGGTGGCTTAAACATGTCGGCCGCCTCAACCGGGTCAACTGTTGGACATGTCGCCACATCCTTTGGTGGTCCTACCGAATTTCTAGAATCCTCAAGAGATCCCAAATTTGCATAAGCCTCGACAACACCATGTTTGATTTGAGGCGGCATGCTTGTCCCATCACTAGATGACATGCCCATCCTCTTATGTAGATCTGAGGTAGTAAAGGAGCAAGCTCCCTCCCCGGTCTCATGTTCCACCGATGGTGGAAGGGTGAAAGCTCTAGGAACATCCACCGGCAGAGGATTATAGGCTGCCTCTTGAATGGTCACCCTCAATTTCTTCAGCAGCATTTCCGTAGCTATAGGATGTTGCCTATGCTCTTTCGCTGACACGAAAGGATCCCGAGTGGATGCTAACGACTCCGTCGAACTACCAAATGTGTTTTCCCCGTTGTCTGACATTTCTTCATTGAGAAGCCACCCTCATTCACTTGGGAGCTCTCTGTAGCGCCATTAGAAAACGAATCAGATGACCTTAATTTGTCCCCTGGCTCAGGGATGTATCTCGCCTAAGTCACATAAGATTTTTCTTGGAAGATGTTGATGTCCGCCTGTAGCGTGATTAGAAAACAAATCAGATGACCCTACTTTGTCCCCTGACTCGGGGATTTATCTCGCCTAAGTCACATAAGGTTTTTCTTGGAAGATGCTTATGCTCGCTGCTTCAATACCTAAAGAACCATCTTTCGGGCATCTTTGCCAAACTTAGCTGACTTAAAGGCAAGGCTGCACTCAATGATCACCAATAATGGATAAATCACTTGAAGAAGAGTATGATAAGATATATTTTTTTCTTTCATTCTCCCCCATTTATGGGGTCTTCATACAATATTCTAGGAGTGTTCAATTTTTGTTCATTTAATAATCATGAATATCAACAGTTTTTTTAAAAATTAAGATTTCCTTATCGTTATCGTAGCTGTCACTATCAATGAGTACGAGAATCGGAGAACTTAAATATATACATAAAAAATTTATCAGCAGGAATCTTAAAAAGTTCTAACGGTTGATAGAGAAAATAATGAATGTTTTTCTATCCTAGGGTGATGTCAGGTGGCTCTTAAGTAGAAATGGACTTCTTTCTATTCTAGAGTGATGTCATAATTATAGAGAGCTCGACAAGTCATTTCAACCAGTAAACTAAGCGCGTCACTCCGACAAGAAAGCTCGCATTCGTACTTTGGCAAGTAAGCTCCAAGGTGAATGTGATCGAGTATTGTTCAATAAAGAATTGTCCAAAAAAGAAAGGTTGGTCCTTCTAGGCCCACAAAATATATCATCTTATGTTTCGGCCTCATGGGACCCACAGAGAGTATACAGTAAGATTAGTTTTGACATTAAATAAAACTTTGACCATGTTTTTTCAAAATAAATTTTTGATGGGCATAATTACCCAATTATATAAAGTCAAATTATCTTTCTCACCCAAATTAAGCTTTCTTTATTGGATAATTGATATTGACAAGAGCTTAATATACATTTTAATTCTTGTTGGGATGATGTATTTCATTGTGCTTGTACTATAAGCATAGATTCAGTTATATCATCTTGATTTTATTTTCATTGTGCAAAATTTTTTAGAAGAAAAATATTTTTAATATTCTCTTTATATTGTTTAAATTCTTTGAATTATATTTAATTTCAAATTTAAATTAAATGATTTTTAATTTTTTTTAATTTATTTTAAGATGGGTGTAATATAAAAGTTGAATAAATTTTTATTTTTTTTTTATTTTTTTTTTGTAATTTTTCAAAAAGGTCCAAAATTTTTTTGGAATTTATATAGATCAAATTTCAATCAAAATATTATGACCTACTATTTATTCATAAAAAAAGATTCATTCTTCCTTTCAATGATTCTCTTTCATGTAACTTCCAAAAGAAAATATCAAGATTTTGGATTATCCTCTGTCCTCTTTTTTTTTTTCCATTATTGTTTACATAATTATAGTTTAATAATATTTTAATTTGATATTGGGTGTGGGATTATTCAACGGTGTAGGATTCGAGAAAATATAACATCTCGATATTGTATGCCTAGTTGACGATTGTGCATACAGCATGGAGTGATCCACGTCGTTGTCTGGACATCCGGACGATAGACGCATTATTTTATCGTAGGATGCAACCCCTTTTTTGAATTGAGTGTAATAATTTAGATAATATATATTGAATGTTTTTTATTCAAAAAAAAAAATTATATACATAACATAATTCTTTTGTATTTATTTACAATTATAATGCTTTTATGTTTGCTTGAAAATGTGCCTTTTACTTTAAAAAAACTAAATAATAGTGAATAATGATATCTTATATTTGAAGTTGAAAATTTGTACAAGATTAATGTAAATATAATAGTTAAGGAGGGAGAAATGTAAATACATAAGAATTGTGTGTATTTTAGTGCTGAGGTCATAAATAAAGTTGAAATTTTTATTTATTTATTTATTTATTTATTTATTTAAGATATTTTCTCTCATGTTCCTAATGTCAACTGAAGGAGATATTTTCTCTCATGTTCCTAATGTCAACTGATTAATTTAACAATTTCTCCTATTTAATTATAAAATATCTTGCAAAAATATTATTCAAAATAATTGTTTTTCTCCCTCGAATTTTTTTTTTCAAATAAATGTTGGTTTCAACCACTTATTTATTATATGCTTATGAGTTTGATTTTAACATTAATCTTTACATACATACTACTCAATTAATGTATTTACATATCCAGCCCTAAACTTTAATTTTTTATTTGCATGCCACCATAGCTATTTTTGGAAAGGTGTATTTTACTTTTTTGAGGTTAAAATGGTGATATTCTTGATGTGATATAAAGACAAGGGTGGTATATATAAAGCTTGAAAGTAAATTTTAGATTTTAGATATGTAAATATATGAGAATTGAGGGGTATGTTTGAAGATGCCAATTAAATTATTGTTGTATAAATATTATTTTATGGGAATTTAACCATGGATCAATCTCAAAGGTAATGTTGCTATTGATTAATCTCCGCTTAAGGGTCTGTTTGGTGCACCTGTAGTTATTTGAAGATGCAGTTGTGAAATTGTTAGAGAAGTTGTTAAAAAACTTGTGGTGGTAATTATATATATATTTTTTTTTGAAAAAGTTCGATGACATCTTTCTAATAACCAACACACTTAGGGTTTATTTGGGGAAGCTGCAACTTTTTAGTAAGCTGTTGTGCAGCAACTGTCCCAAAAAGCTGCTTCACGAAAGTTGTTGTGGATGAACTGACTAACTGTTTATTTTTTGTTGTTTGAAAACAGCCACAGCGCAACTGTTTATGGACAAATGATTATTCTGCCCATGTATTGTAATGTTGTTTGCAGCATAACTATCATAACAATATATTTGATACTTTATAAGTAAAAATCCACTTCAGAACAGTGCAAAAAATAAAATATACACCTCACTTAATAGTGAGTATCATCATTAATAAATTAAAAAAAAACTATTAAAATAAAATTTAATAATATGATGATATTATTTTTAAAATGTAGACGACTTATGTCACGAGTTAGACTGTCCTCCAAGGATACTATACATTCTCAATCATTCTCGGCAGTGGAATCTACCAGTCTGTCTGCATACCAGAAGAAGTCACACTTCTCTGTAATTTTTCGTTGATCCCTATAAAACTATCACTCATATTTATGTGGCTGACGTGACTTCAGCAAGGAACTCTGAAGTCCACGATGGCACAACTATCCTCCGTGGGTCGAGGGAAAGCAAAGCAACCAAGCAGTGTCGAAGAGCAGAGGGGGTACAGAGAACAAAGTAACCACCAAGCCTTGCCAATAGAATCATCGATCAGAGATGAGGAGGCGAGCAGAGATCTTACATTTACAACAGAGAATCAGAGAATCGCGAGGGAGGGGAGAGCGGGCCGCGACAGAAAAGCACTTCGACAGCTCGGGTCAAACGTGCATCTTAGCTACAACGCCAAGGGGAGAGCGGGCCGCCCAGTTGTGAGAAAGGGGAGAAGGGTGTAGGGCAACAAAAGTCGAGTGAGAAGTTAATACGAAACTCGGGTCTCGGGGTCAAATCCGCAGCTCGCATTTTATCAAAATATTATCAAAACACTACAACGCCTAAGTTATCAAATGGGAGAAAAAAAAAAACAGCATTTTCCGGCCGCGTTGTATAAGAAAACTCGGCGTCAAACATGCACTTAGCTAGATCCGTTGGCAAAACACAGCTTTCAGCTACAACTTTTTTAAAAAAGTAGGTAAAACAAAATTTTATCAAACAGAAAAAATCTACGACACAGTATCGAACCATCACAGCACTGCCGCACAAACGCACCCTAAATGACATGTACTCAGATCCTATTTTTCTATTTATAATGCAAGTTGACATAGGCCTAGTACGAACTCATCATAACTTTGAATATATTTAACTCCATTTAAAATTATAACCCACGTTTTGTGTATTCATTATTTGATTTATGAATTGCAGGGAGTGTCATGATTGGCGACGTCCAAACCACGAAACTAATCTTTACCGACTCGCATTGAACGAAATTTCGTCAATATTGTACCGATGACAATAAAAGTATTTGATGAATTTACTTGTGAAAGAGCAGGGTGATGAGACTGCCCGTATTACATGATGATGCAATTAATAATCAGGAAATTTACATACATACCACACAATTTTTATGTATTTGCATACTTAGCACCCCAAGGGTTTGATACTTATATTTTCGTTTTATAAAACCTATGCATTTCACTTTTAGAAAGATATTAATTATGATATTAAAGATTTAAATGGTGAAACCCTCTTATCGTTCGTGAGATGTCTTTGTGATTCGTGCTGGAACTTTTTCGCTGTATATATTAAGTTCTCTTTTTTTTTTTTTTTTTTCCTTGATAGCAAAATAGAAAATTTGTTTAGCTCTCCTCTTTTTTTTCTTAATTATTTGAATAAGAACGGGCAAGGCTTCTTATATCATCATTCATTTATTGACATCATTAATAAACTCCTTAGATTTTCGTGCCAATGTTCTTCTTAGTTTTTTGGTTTGTTGTTCGTGTATTTTTCATATTGTCAGGATTCGACTCTGTGTTGAAATTTGTTGATAAGGCTAGGATGGTTGACGGTCTTGGGATCAGATCGCCTAGTTCTCAGGGTGAGCCGTCGAGGAAAACCTTTTCAGGAGATCGAAAAACGTTGAAGAAAGGAGGATGGAGGGGTTGCCCGATTTGGCCCGTAGTAGGCTAGAGAGGATTCTCCGTTAGTAGAGTGACGTGAGTGTCACGCATTTGTCTTATATTCAACAAATCAACTTTTGAGAATTGTACGCCCGCAAGATGGGGTAGGCCGACGACCTCCAATCCCGAGATGCAGTCCGAAGGACGTGGTCCGAAGAGAACCAAATCTTAGGTTAGATGTCCCCTCTTCCCCCTTTTTTTTTTTTTTTTTTTTTTTTTTTTTTTTTGATACTTTACCTCAATATCCACTCATTTCCACATATGCAGATCCCATCGTGGAACAATCATTGGCAGACACCGGTGACCCAAACTCGCATGGTTGCGGGTTCTGAGAGACCAACTGTCGTCGAGAGGGGAGTGTTTGGTTGTCCTATTGAACATGAAACTGCTTCGAGTGGGGCTCTTGAGGCCTCCTGGTTGTCTCTCGGAGCCATTGTTCGCCATCTGGCTGAGTTGGAGGCGATTATAGCCCATAAGAATCAAGATCTTCAAATCAGACTAAAGGAGATGCGTGGGGAGATGACGGCTCCACATCGTGAGATTGCTGTGCTTCGGAAGAATGTGTTTGTCGTGAAGGACAGTTCTAAAACCTACCAAATAAATCAATTTAAACTCGGTGGCCAAACTGCCAAAGAGGTTAGTTAGGAGGGGTTTAGTTCTGGCTGAGGCGGCCGATGGTCAATTGGTGAAATATTTTTTGTCAGACTAAATCTTCATGTAATCATATTTTTTGGATAAATAAAATGTTATTTTATTTATTATAGATATTTTATTTTTTTAAAATTTGGATGTTTGTTCTTGAGAAGATGTTTGCCTTGTTTCTTGCGAGTGATGCTTCATCCTCCGTGGAATTTCAATAGACGGGTAACGAGGACTTTGGGGCATGCCTTCTAAATTTCCATTTTTGGGTTGTAGATTTCCTTTTGTCTTTAGCCTATTTTCACTTAATCTATGTTGTATATATTGCTTCAAAGAGGACCTCTCGGACCTTCAATCAGGTGCACGCTCATGAACGGTTCGTTTTGTCATCGTCAGACATTGTCATTGTTGAAAGGATATTTGTTTTTCATTCTACCATTAGGTTACCCATGACTTGTCTAAATGAAAGAGCTACTGATAGATACAAAGATGATTTGGTAATGCATCAAGACCACTTCCGATATGGCTTGTAACTGCCATTGTGTCACAAACTTTGATTGATTTTCAACTGCTATGAGATTATTCCTGTGCATGTCAAACTAAATTCTATGGCGGCGATTATGACTTATATCATCTACTGCTAATAAGAAAGAGTTTCATGGTCCATAGATGAAATTAACCATATTTTCTCATTCTGGGTGGAATCAGACGACTATGTACACTTCGAGTCAACAGGGAAATTCCAATTTGTCAGCTTGGAACAACTAGCTATGTATTAGAAGTGTGAATTGTTTTGATTTCTCTCTCTTTTTTTGAGAGTTGTCAGCTTGTCTGTGTTATATTATTCTCTTTTCCGAGTAAATCTCTCTTCTGGATCATATGGATAATATGGAGGAGGCAGTGACTCGAGAGTGATTGTGCTAAGGAGGCAGTGACTCAGAAGTGAGTGTGCCAAGGAAGCAGTAACTCAGGAGTGAGTGTGCCAAGAAGCAATGACTCCGAAGTGATTATGTCGAGAAGTAGTGACAAGGAAGTGAGTGTGTCGAGAAGGCGGTGACTCGGAAAGTGATACCCACGGTAGTCTGGAGTTGTTACATTCAAGGTGAAAGAGTGAAATAATTCTCGTTAGAGAGAACTACACACCAAAGGGTTTGGTGGCAAGCCATCCACTCACATGATGTGTGGATGTGTGAGATAATTATGTGAAGACACAAATCCAAATGCAAAGACCTCAATAATGCAGGTAATGGACACACAAAATGCTACACAAGCAAGTATGCAAAAGTGGAGATTGCAAGTGCATACTTCTTGTAACATGGTGCAGAGTGTCATAGGAATGTCACGGAGTAAATGTAGAGTAATGTGTAGTTGGGAGGCACGAGTACCCGTTATGAACATAATATATAAGGGTAAATGTTCATGAGTGCATGATAGAGTGCAAGTGTAGATGACTAATGCATGCAATGTGAAAAGCATGCAATGAATGCAATATATTGAATGCAAAGATGATGGACTGATCGATCGGTTTGGTCACGACACTGATCAATCACGTAAACGGATAGTGGTTGACAGACCAATCAGGTCGATGGCAAGGTGATCAATCATGCGGACTAAAGAGGGTCAATCTGGCTGGAGTGTGCAGTCGATCAACGAATGTGATCGGGCTGGTGACTGTCGATCGATTGAATCAATTGAAGAAGGTAGATGGACCCAGAGTATGCGACTAATCGATGAAGGATGGTCGATTCGTCACAATCGGGCTAGTGGAGTCCAATCAATCGAATCGACATAAGATGGTTGATCGAGAGAGTGCACGACCGGTCGAATGAGAATAGTCAGACAAGCTGATTGAGCCAGTAGCAGCTGTAAGGTCGAACCAACAGAAGTAAATTATTTGAACCGAGTAAAGTGTGTGTTCGGTCAACTACGCATGTAAAAGGATATTTTTAATGCGATTTAAAATTTCATGCATGAAATGGTGGTCGATTGATTTTGATGAGGAATAAAACTCGTCTTAACGACCTTACAGGAAAACCTATGGTGAAATTAGCAATTGAGAGGTGTACCAATGCCATGTTACACACAACAACAAGACACCCACCTCCATTTGCACGATGCTAGATGAGGAATCCCTCGCAAGGGGAATGCTCTTTGACAGAGAAGACGATGACCAAGGGAATGCCTTTGTCTTCCGGGTCGGTGGATTTCAAACGTCCATCAGGATGAAATCGCCGATAAAAATGACGGAATTAGTACAACCCCTACTTATGGATTTAATTCTAAAAGAAAAAGTGGTATAGTTTTGAATTTCGTGAAGGAGAACGCAAAGAACCTAATCCTTTGGGACTTCCTCTAAGAACACAAAATTCTTAACCTAATTCATCTAACATCCAAATCTAGGGGGGCTCTAGGTTTTGAAATTGCAAGAGATTAAGGGATATCATCTGCACGATGTTTGATTGAAGCGCTACTTTTGTAGGAAGAAGCTCTCCTTATTGGAAAGAGTAATGTGGTCGTTGGATTTTGCCTTCCCTAAAGGTGTGAAGAAGCTCTCCTCGCCGGAGAAAACAAAGAAATCACTAGAGCTCCCCTTCCCCAAAGCAATGAGGAAGCTTTCCTAGTTGGCTCACCGGGGAAATGAAGGAAAAGAGGAAGAAGATGGAGGAAAATGATTTCCCTAGCCTTTTCCTTGAGAAAGGTGAAGAACCCCTCAAGAAATCTCCCTATCAGCTCCTCCTCCAAGCTCTCTCGCCCCTAAGCTCTCTCCTTCCCAAATGGTAGCTAATTTGCCCAAAATGAGCTCCTCTCCTTGGTTTCTTCAACTATAGAGAGTTAATCCAAGGGTCCCAGGCTACTTTCCTAATTTGGAATCGGCCCAAAATATCCCATATATCATATTTGGGTGAAGATTCAGGCAAAAGGGGGTGGACCAGCGGTCACTGCCACCTCACCGACAAGAGTTAAGAGACCGGAGGGAAAAAATTACGATTCAGGATGAACTGGCGTGGCCATGCCAGGCTCGAGTGTGGTCACACCACTGTTCATAGTGTCGCGGATGAGGGTTTAGCGTGGCCACAATCGAGGCCCGACATAATTACGTCAAGTGCTAGGTTTTGCGGCATGGTCACACCACCCTCAAGTGTGGTCGCCGAGGCTCCTCTCGCATTTTGGGCTTGGTCATGCCCAAGTTGTGGCTTAATTATGTCAAACTCTCTGTTTGGTCGACTTTGTCATGTCGCCTTCGGGTGTGCTCACGCCGACAACAGACCATTTGGGCTTTCGAGCAGGTTATGGCATGGTCGTGCTCGATTTAGGTGAGGTCTCGCCATGGATTGGGTGTGGCCACACCTGAATTAGGCGTAGGCACGTCGGACCCCACACAACATGGATTTTTAGGAAAGCTTGCCAAAGTGGCTTCGAGCCTCATGGGGCCCTCGGAAACACTGGATACTAGCAGTTATGATCCTCAGACATTCGTAGGAGTTGTAAATGCAATTTAAAAGAGTTCAAGAAGTTGAATTGTATACGCGTCGCCGAGTAAAAGGTTCTAACATGAATTTCGTTTGTTTGGGCCTTAGGCTTAAGGTACAAACACGGTTTGGGTAACCTCTTCGACGTTCTACATTAGAGGGAATATTTATATCAGCAAAATACAGCCCTCGTGCCACTGGAACAGACGTCAACACTGAGGAAATCTAAAATGATGTCGGTTTTGACAATGCTTGATTCAGAGCCCAGCTATGGCAGCGCAGACCCTAATTCGGTCCTGTGTCACTCGATGAGGATGTCCCGTGAGTGCGTTGCATCAAAAATGGGTGTCAACATCCTTGTTAATCGACCCTTACCACTTAGCCCTTTCCACTTTGCACTCTCCAAATAGCCTCCACTCACCCCAAGAGAGATGTGGCCACAAATCCTAGGTACCTAAATGTAATTAGCACTTATATATATTTTATTATAAAATGTCTCTATATAAAAGGGGAAGAGTGAATGTAAAGAAAGAAGATTTTCCTCAACCAGGAACAACTATTAGAAAAGTTAATACAATAGTTTCTCATTTCTCCTCTCTCTCTCTCTCTCTCTCTCTCTCTCTCTTCTCTTTGGTTAAATTATTTAATATTGGGCTAAACACATAGGCATTAACAAACAACCAAACTCACAAATCCATTTTTAATGCTACCCATATAGGAACTCATCAAGTAACATGCATGCGCCACACGGTTCCTAGACATATCAATAATCACCCACTCCTGAACTTAACCATGGTTAAAAAATAAAACCATGATTTGTGGGAAAAGGCACAAATTACATGCCCCACTCTATTCAATTAGAATCCATGACTCAAAAATAAACTTCTAAAGAATGTGAACCAAATTAGAAGATTAAAGTTGGGTGAAGTATATTAATAGTGCTGAAATCATTTGAAACCCCAAAAATATTACTTATGAGGGAGACCAAATTATTTGATATTTCTTATAACAAGATATATTTTTTCCACTATTTCAATGTAAAAAACAAAAAAAAAAAAATTGTTGCCTTTTATCCCTTGCTCCAAAATAAATAAATAAAAGCTGCAATGATTTTCTGTGGATACCAACTTATGTTGGCGTTTCATTTAAAATACGTAGCAACTCTTCAGTACATAGCTTGCAAAGCTGCCAACTTTGAATCATTCTTTAGTCCATGATGATTAAGACTGAAGGGCCCCAGGCACGTGCGAAGCAAATCATGCAGTTGCTGTTAGACAACATTATTCTCTCTCTCTCTCTCTCTCTCTCTCTCTCTCTCTCTCTCTTCTCTCCTCTCTCTCCTCTCAAAATAAAAAGCTGCACACCACCATAGGTCCATAACTATGAAGGTTGCATCCCTTCCGTTGCTCAAAAGATCACTTTATTCCATCATTCACCAGAAAAAATTATTAGGTGTTCCATTCACCAACTCCCTTCATGGACTTCTCTGTTGCGCATGGACACTACCTCCTCAGATTCCTTGGCCGACAATCCTAACTTAGATTAGGTTCACTCTAACATATTGCATGTCATGTATAATCATCATATAAAATTTTCTTAATTCTTTTAATAAACATATTTTCTTTTATTTTCCTATAAAAATTTACTTTTGAAGCTTATAATTCATTCTTTATTGAAGAGTATTTGCTCTCAAACTTAACATGTGAGATTTATTGTTCTCATTTAATAAATATATTTTCTTTTATTTCAACAGCATTGATTGCTTGATGCTGTAAAAGCATGAAAAACATTTCTTTTATGTAGGGGAAATGTAATGTGTGTGCGAAGGTGGTGGAAATGTTGGAACTAATAATATATCTTTTATTGACATTATAAGATAATGATGTATATATTTTAACTATTTTTGTCTAAATATTCTCCCTCTCTCTATCCCTGCAAAGACAAGAGTGGCAACAAGACTTATTTGACACAAGACATTTGTGCTACAAAGATTCTTCTTTAGTGGCAATCATGAAGAGAATTTCTAGGGAAACTCTAAAGCCCTATCTCAACAAAATAACATCACCTAATACCTTGTAAACAAGTAGCTCTCATTCCAAAAATATTTGAAAAAAAACAATAGAAAAATCATCCACTAGTCAACAAAGAAATCTTATTGTCCCCTCTTTCCAAATCTTCCATCAGTCACCTCACCATACACTTTATTCCAAGAACAATCAGCCAAATGAAGTCTTATGAACAACAAATGGAGTAAAAAAACAAGAAATAATCTCATCAAATTTCAAATTATAGAAACACCCTCACAAATATAGATCAATAGAAGTAAAAAAATCACACATTTAATGTTTCATTCATTATACAATGAGAAAATAAAAGAGGAAACTAAGAAGAAAAACAAGTAAAAAAAAAGAAATTTGAGGAGAAGAAGTAGATCATATATATATGAAAACCTTGAGTCTCCATGATGGAGAAAAACTATATATTACGTGAGTCATAGTATTAATTAATATATATATTAAACATGAATTTAACTCACGTAATATATATATAAATATATAGATATATTAATCTCTGAGCTACAATAGTGAGCTATTAATGAGCCCATGCCATGAAGAATTGGAACCAACACCACTCCAATAGTCTCTTCCAGATTCCATTCCCAAGCTTCCATGACTAGTACTTGTACTATTAACATTACTTGCAGGATCAAAATTTCCCACCATTACTGTTTCAGCAGCTACTGCTGTACTATCAAAGGGAAGCATTCCTCTCACATCATCAGCTCCACCACTAAAGCCATAATAGAAGCTATGAAGCCCAACACCAGTACTAGCGTTAGGGTTAGGGTTAGGGTTAGAGTTAGGGGTGCCAAGTAGGAAAGTGTCATGGTTATGAAAGCTAGAAAATGCTAGGGTGAGGTCACTTGGATCATAGTTGAGAGGAGGAGGTAGAGGCATGGAAGAAATGAGTAAAGATGAGTGATTGATGTCTTGGTGGTGTTGTAAACCTAATTTCTTTGATGAAGTTGATGATGATGGTGAAGATCTCTTGTTCTTTCTGCAACCTCCACCAACTGGAACGTTTCTGAGGGATCCACCTTTAGTCCAATATCTTCTACAGGATTTGCAAAAGTATCTTGGTTGAGATAGGCTGTAGTTGTTGTAGTAGCAGAACTTGGTGTTGGTGGAGTCACACCTAGGGCACCTTAGGGATTGCTCTGGTTGAGGTCTAGACTTCTTCTCCTGTTGATGAAGATGATGGGTTGGAGATGAAGAGGGTTTGGGGAGTTTTAGAACTTCATGATCATGTTGATGAGTTGCCATTACCTGAGAGTATTGTTATTTTCTTAACAAAATTGCTAAAAAAAAGATAAAAAGAGAATTTTTTTAACTCTAAAGAGAATTTATGAAATCAAATTCAGAAAATGTTGAGATAAAAGTAGTAGATTTTAATATTGTAAATCCAATTGGTTAATTTCACGAGCATTTTTTAGAAATGATATTTTCTAATAGTTTCTTATTGTGGGCAAAGTAGATTTTAGAAGGAGGGTAATGAATTACTAAAAAAATAGGTTTTTTATATTTTTCTTCTGAAAATCAGAGTTGAATAGTTCAGATATTTCCAACTAGTGGGATTCAGCTGATGGTTATAATCTAAAAAATATCTATAAATCAATATTTTAAGCACTGTAAAACTAAATTTAATAGAGAAGCATGCATATATTCTAAATTAAAATTAAAAGTAACAAAATACCATAATAAAAAGCTAAATAAAAACCATGAGCTTCAAGAATCCATTAAATTTTTAGAGAGAGAGAGATTAGCAGAGAAGGATTCAATTGCTAACTCAAGAATTACGGTAACAATAAAGTTTAAGGAATAACACTAATCTATACATTAGAAAGATAAATTGAAGTGGTAATCTTTACCTGATGGTGGCCATTAGAGATCTCCATCCATCCAAACAAAGCTCTCTGGTAATTGAAAGCTCGGTTTCATGCAAAGAGAAGAAGAGTGGAGAACAGAGGAGAGAGAGAAAAATAAGGAGGAGCTGAAGACCTCTCATGGGTTAAATAAGTGAGAGAGAGTTCCGGAGAGAGAGAATTTTAGAGATAGAGAGAGAGAGTAGAGAGGGAAAGGGGATGATAAGGAGGTGGGAGGGGGTGGGGCGGCGTACGAAACGAGAGAGATGCGTTTCGAATGCCAGAGCAGCAAGGCATGGAAAATTCGAGTTTGATCAGAAGACGGATTCACGAGGTGCGTCGCGGGGCCCGCGATGGCGTGGAGCGCAATAGCGGGCTGCGTGGGGGCCCACCAGCCTCCCCTTTGTTTTGGCCGGTTCGGCCGCCCGTTTCACATCGCCGTGCTAATTCGATCGGGACCGTTGATCTCCGGGTTCTCGTCGCGGTTCTTGGCAGCCGTCCGTTTATGTGGGGTCCTTCTAATTCTGCGAGATTTGAGAACCGTCGCTGAGAGTTAGGGTGATTGGGGATATTGCTGCTTGAAACCATCTGAACCGTTCGTTAATTGCACGACTCTTGATGAATGTTTAATGGTGGCGATTTAGTTTTTAATAAACGGATCGTAGGGTTGTACTGAATTATGACCAATCAACTGAGATTTGACCAGGCTTGAATTATGACTATATAAAAAAAAATAAAAAGGGTTATGATAATTATTTAATTGATGTTATCTACATGTACATAATGATCTAGCTAATAAATTCAATATTATTTTATTAGCATGTTAGAAGATATGAGTGGAATAAAATTATATTCTGATGTTATTGTTGCATTTTAAATTTTTCAAAAATAAGAAAAAAAAAATAAAGTATTTTGTTAGATTGTATATTTAATATAAGCAATTCTATGTTAAATGAGATGGGTAATATATTTACAGTCAAAATATTTAAAAAATATTAAAGAAAAATAAAATAAGATAAAATAAAAAATCAATAACAGTAATAATAATATTTTGAAAGCAAAAAAAATTTAATGTTTTGTAACTCAAATTGTAAAGTAATTTCAATGCTGATTTTTTTGCATCCCACTTGTCTCATGCATGTTTAAGCCCAAGCAAAATAATTTAGGCCTTCTATGTAGGCTTCGCTCGTATTGTACTTGACAATCCAATTAAACCAAAGCAACTGGTCCCTCTTTCCAATTAAAAGGTGTCAAATCATTTTCACAGATCAGGCTCTAGTCTAACTTAAATCCGGCTTGACCGAAAACTGCTTTAACTCGATCCCGACTTGGATATTCAATAGATCAGAAATTTTAGTTAGAACTTGATTATATATTTATTCCTTTGGAATAGTTCTCCTCACTATCATTATGAACACCCTAGCACATTGCTACTCATCTTATGATTGATAAGAGATTTTTTTAGCTAATGTTAAGAAGGAATTTGAATGCTTCTTTTATCTTCCTTGGAAAGAAATGGAGCAAATGAACCAAGAATACAAAAGAAATAAAGAAGAAAAAAAAAGAATAATAATCACAGGAAAGAATATTTAAAAAAATATATTTTTCCATTATCTTAAATGAAATAATAAACATATATATACATTCAAAACCCATGGTGCAGTGTACCTGAAAAATAGCATAACAATAATGTGTATAAAAGCCTAACTATGCTAACATCCCCACTCAAACTTAACGATCTTAGTTGGAGATTCTTGAATCGATTGTTGGAGAGAGGTTTGGTAAACATGTCTGCAATCTGATCTGTGGTGGTATTGTGATGAACAAAGATTTGATTATTATGAATGCATTCTCTGATGTAATAGTATTCAGTTTCAATGTGTTCGATCCAAGCATGAAACACTAGATTGTTCGCAAGCACAACAGTCGAAATACGACCATAAATTTGCAGTTATCCAACTCCAAATAATATCGTGATTATTTTTCCTGATAAAAACTGAAGGAAATGAACGGCCAATCAGCCAATGGGGTGCAGCCAAGTCAACCGAAGGGAATAGCATCAAGTGGTCAAGGCGTGGGCCCGACAGGAGGTCCCACCGGTCCGGTCGAGTGCGGTTTTATTCGCGAGGAAGTAAACGAAGAAATCTGCGGGCTCTTTGGCTTCCGCCAATCCGATCCTTCGGTCGGTGGGCGGTTGGTTGCGGGGCCCGCTCCGCTTTGAAATTTTCCGATTCCCTGCGATAGACGACGAGGATAGAGAATGATGACGTTCTGCCGGGTCGGATTCGGGCCTCCTGACCGGGCTCATTCGACCCGACCCAATAAAATTGTTACCGGTGGCAAAGGTTATTTCAGTTTCGCCCGGGCTAACCCCGCCCGACCCAACAAAAAAGGACAAATTAAGAAAAATTGATAAAGCAATAAAGTCACCGTCCCGCGTCACCGTGCTTCCTCGACAACGACCCGACCCGTCACTTTTTTCATTTCTTTTAAATTAATTATTTTAAATATTAAAATCTTATTTTAAATTGGTAACTTTTTTTTTAATTTTTGTTTTTAGCTCTTTTTTTAACCAATTTTCATAATTACATTATTTTGCTTGTAGAATTAATTCTCTTAATTTTAATATATTTTGTGAATATTATTTATTTTGCTCTACTTATTTTATCAAATTTTTAAATGATAATTATTTTAAATTATATTTTATTTTTTAATAATTTTGCATTTTTTTTGTTTTATCATTTGAAGTTTTCGGACATCTTTCCAATGTGATGAAGTTTGATCAAACCAAAATAGAGCAACCATGACTTACTACTTCTTGATTTTAATATCATTAAATTTAAGTAAAAATGTCTTTAATATTAATATTTTATCTTCAAAATAATAATAAATGGTTTTTTATTTTTAATAAATTTTAAATTAGAGATAAAATTAATTAAATATATTGGTTGAGAAATGTAATACATCACATTTTTTTAAAGTTCATTAATAAAAATGTAATATAATATTCGTTTTTACAAATTTTTTCAATGTCCTTTTCTAATATTAGATTTTTAAAAAATGCTATTTCTTAAATTGGGAAATTTACATAGGCACCACCCAACTCCTATGTATTTACATATCGACCAACTAAATTTTATTTTTTACATTTTTAACACCCAAAGAGTCAAATCTTTCATATCATATCAAAACTATTAAAAAATAAGATATACATATTCATGCATAAATAAGATTATATATATATATATATATATATA